>NC_142176.1:5626928-5801928 GCF_026936395.1 Plectropomus leopardus | reverse complement strand
AAGTAGTTTAAAGTCCGTCTCATATTAGACGCATGTCTCAAATATACGCCTGTTGAGTTCAGTGATTTCAGCAAATACAGACCGGGCTATTAATGTAAGTTTTACGGTACATATGTCTGTGGCTGCAGTGGTACCGGCCGTTGTCACCCCCCGCCCCCCAGCTTCAAGTGGAACAGTCCACCTTGTAATGTCAGAGGTCAAGCAGGAAGCAGGGCGGCTCGAGTGGCGTAACTGTTAGAAAAACACAAATTAGATGGGACAATGAGCCCAGAAACGAAAAGGTGGAGCAGAAAAGGTTCGGATAATAAAAGAAAAATGACTCGAGGCTGATGCTGCAATATGTTTATTTAAAAATAACGTTAGCATCGAAAATCGTTAGAGGACTTCCGGAAGGTGATGCATGTTGTGACGGTGCTAACGGAGCGGGCAAAGCTAACGTCAAAAAAAGACAAAGGACAGAGCGTGGACAGTGTGGACCAGGCTAATATCAGTACATTACATCATTACAGACCAGGGACAAGAGGAGGAGGACGAGGGACATGACATGAAGTCTTTTCAACAGGTGATACTAGTGCTAAGCTCATGTAGCGACAGCTAACGGAGCTAGCCAGTTAGCAGCAGTGCTATCATTACCAATGCTCTACATTAAAGTGGTTTAAATATATCTCTTTTTAAGTGTATCTGCGCTGTTAATTCTGCTTTAATTAAATATTACGACCTTTGATTTAAGAAAAACGGGATCTCCATATACTGATGGTGGTTTACAGCCCAAGAACTGTTCAAAAACTGTCTCAAAGCACAAGAAAACTGCCCAAAATATTTGATTTAGTTAAGAAACATCATTTTAACTTGCCTAATAATCACTGTACCATTGTTTAAAGCAGCGAACGCCTGCAGCTGAAGCATGCATACAGTATCCTATAGTGACAAATAAAGTGGTAAAATGTCCCCCAAACATTTATTCAAAAGGCTGCTGAAGTCTTTTTGCAACTCATTATCATTTCAACAAATAACCTGATAAACTTTAATCTTATTTTGGGTAACTTTGCATCAATTCAAATCTATGCTTCTCTTTGTACAAGCATAAACACACAGAGTAAATTCAGTGCAACTACACGCACTCAGACAATGCACTTTAACAAGGCAGATGTAATTTATTTTGGAGATTTCATTTATTTATGTACATTTGCAATGATTGATATTATAATAATGTTACGGTGACTTTGTTAACGTTAGCTGCCTCTCACCAGAATAAAGTACAAATGAAACCGATTCGTGCTGAGTGACCGGGTGTATAGAAAATGTATTAGTTGAATACATTTTCTGAATATATTGTATTATATATTATATTATTCTTGTAATTTGTAATTTAATAAAAACAGCAGCCAACTCATTTAAAAGCAGCCCAAATGCTCTCCACCCACCCAAGCTCATTTTTACCCGCACAAAGCCACCCAAAACGGCCCAACACTGCAGAATAGCAGACCGTTGCTATGAACAAAAGGCTGTTGCCAGTGAGTCAGTTCAAATTAGAAAACTGATTCGATTTTTAAAACAAGTAAAAGAATCTTCAAAGTCTAAATTCTTAGTCTAAAGGATAGTGGGAGCCAGTGGAGTGAAGCTAAAACTGGAGTAATATGCTCCCTCTTCCTTGTTTTGGTTAAAATTATATTATACAGAATATTTACTGTGTATTACTGTGTACGCTTTAAGATCCTACTGTAAACCTACAGCCAGTCTACATGCTTGTTGTCTGTAAAGCCCTCAGCATATTAATTCCTCGTTCTTGTTAATGGCAGATGTATCTGGACGCCAGGACTTATATCATCATGGAGATATCCACGGAGAAACTGCTGGTGCCCAAAATGTCCCCAGAGGAGCTGGCCAGAAGGTAACGTGCAAACCAAAAACTAATCTGCAGATTTTTTTAAGCACTTTTCAGCAGTGATCCAGAATGAATTTCTGCTGTTATCTGCTGTCAGATAACCCTCTCAGGGTTCATTTCACAACACAGTATCCCTTTGTTATTGTTATTATTGTTGTTATTGTTAGCTGGTTAGCGTTCCTGTACTGTAAATCCTGCGAAGATGCAGGTAAATATCTGTGTTGTGTTAGCGGTGATTTAGTGTACCTGGGTCCTGTGTTGTAAACCCTGTGTTGATGAGATACAGGTGATTTTTGTCTGCCTATTGTGCTGTTGGGTTTCGAGTGAATATAAATGTCTGTGCTGTGTTGGTGTTAATTTAGTGTACCTCGGTCCTGTGTTGTAATAATATTCTGCCTAATATGATGCAGGTTTTGCGTTATGTAAATACTTTTTAGATGCCGATGAATGTATGGTGACATTGGGGCTGTGTGTGTGTGTGTGTGTGTGTGTGTCTGTGTCTGTGTGTGTGTGTGTGTGTGTGTGTGTGTGTGTGTGTGTGTGTGTTATGGGTCGATGTGTAGCAGTGGGCCGGTCCACAGGAAAAATGTCAGGGCTGAATTTTGTTCCCAGTCAGACTTTGTGTGCCCATATTTTTTTTGTTTTTATTTCACTCATGCCAGTAAAACTCCTTTTAATTAAATTAAATAAAGTATTAGCAGGCAGTGTGCCTAGTTAACGCACCAGCCTTTCTGTTTAAATAAACATTTTGTGACGTTTTTGTCGAAACTGAGCGCAGCCCTGAACTGATGAGGCCTGGATCAGAGCCTGCTCAGTCGCTCCCTTAGTTTGCTGCAGCGTGTTGGTCTGCATGTGGTGTAACTGCACTTCTCCAGCTCACTGTGAAGCTGATGCATCGTTTGAGTAAGTTATGGCTGTTTTTAGAGCCTTGTTGTTTCCTTGTTAACTGGGATATGAGTGCTTTGATTTAAGATTTGTAAGTCAGCCTTTGTTCACTCATTGGTATTTTCATTTGCCTTTTAGCCATCAAATCATCTTTGTAGGTTAAAGAGGGGCTCTCATGTCTGGCCCTTATGCTTTAGCTGTTAGGCTTTTAAAATAATCCAGCTGCCATAGAGTCAAGTGTCTGAAATTAAGCTCCCACTAAAAACCTCCTGAACAACGAACACTGAAGGAATTCTAACCAGGAGAAGTTTCAGCTGGTTGCAATCTGCAATCCTTACTGCTAGTTGCCACTAAATCCCCCTAAACACTAAAACGTTTTAAAAGGAGGTTGAACCAAGAGCGTAATGTCTGTGCTTGTCCTTCCTCTTCCCCTAATTGAGGTGTCTCTTCTCAGGCTACACCCATCTTCAAACCCTACCTTCATTTTAATCTCAGCAACACCCTTAAAGTTTCATGACTGCATGTTGTACGGTTGCGACACAATCACTTTTACAAATCAACAAAACTTTCACAAAAATCAACACATTCTAATAACTTGTCAATTATCGTGGCTTGGTCAGTGCTCTTTACGTCTGCCTATGACGTGCTAAGTATCCTCCTGTGTCTGTTGTTGACTTCGGGGATTGCGTGTCAATTTATGTTTGTTGAGTACATTGTCTTTTTAAAATCTACATCTGTTTTTACAATTACTTTACAGTTTCTGCTCATTTGATGCATACAATCTTTTCAAAATAAACGTACAACATCGGTAAAACACAATGACGCATGTGGTTAGGTGTAGAAAAAAACGGTTTGGTTCAACATTCATAAGGGAAGCAAAGAGTGGGCTTCCAGGTTCTCGCTTGTCCTTGAGGGACTTTCCAGCTCCTTATTTTATGTTACTGGCAACATTTCTAACTGACGGTGCCCGGTGCTTTATCATACCACAGTGACAGGTGTTGTCTGGTGGCTTTTGGTGTCGGTGTCTGAAGCTGAAATTACTCATCAAGCAATGGTATTTGACGACTTCGCAATAGGCTGGACAAACAAATTTTAAAAAAACCTGGCAAAATACTCGAAACATCTTACTTGGTATTTTTGCAACAACTGGTGTCTCCAGGGCCACATTTTACCATGATGACACACACACCAGCTCACAAGGTGAAAACAATACCAGCCCAGCTGTCGCAGCTTGTAATTATATTTATTTCAGCGTTTTCTGAAAGTGGCTTTTCACACATGCCTTGTCAGTTTTGCTTGTCAGAAATCATGTCATATCAAATCCTTGGATCACAAGCTTTAAAAACACGATTCTCTGCAATATAAAATTGCACACGCAGTTTAATATTTTTAGATGTATGCAGATATATCCAGAAATTGCAGGAATAAGACAAATATGCAAAGCCACCATAAGCATTGTATATTAATAAATGTTTAAATTAAAGGGGTAGTTCAGTTTTTCTGGAGTACTTCGCAAATCCCTAATTTGGAGAAGCAGGCTTGAGTCCAACATGGAAGCTAAGCAACGTACTGCTGTGGAGAGGTCAGAGGTCAGCAGCAAAATTTAACCCCCTATAAAAAAGTCACAGTCAAAAAACTGCTTTTTAACTTTTGTAAAACAATGTGACTTGGAATTTTTTGGTTTAAGAAATAACAAGTCAAGCGTCTCCCTCCTTTTTTGGTTGTTTTTGTCCTTGAATCCAAAGACCACCTGTTTTTGAAACCTACACACGTGAAGCAGCACTCCTCAGCCAAACTTTTTTACACTGCAGGCCTATCTGGAATATTTTCACTGCTTTTCCTTTTTTGTCCAACAGTGATTTCCAGCAAGAAAGTGAGGCCTTTATATCACTGTCTTCACAGCCAGATTCCATTGAGAAA
Source organism: Plectropomus leopardus (assembly GCF_026936395.1). Taxonomy (NCBI): domain Eukaryota; kingdom Metazoa; phylum Chordata; class Actinopteri; order Perciformes; family Serranidae; genus Plectropomus; species Plectropomus leopardus. The sequence continues at coordinate 5,797,238 of NC_142176.1, read as the reverse complement.
AGCAGCGATTTAACACAGCTGAAGACAGGAGCTGCTTGTCTTCGACTGTCCCTGTCAATGTGTTTGTGTGCATTATTGTGTGACCTTGGCATTTAAAAGGGTTAGTGTGGTTTCACCGTGGTTACACAATAATGAAAAATAACTAATTGATCGAAGCAGCAGGAGACCAGCAGCTCCTGTGTTCAGCGAGCTAATATTACTTTTTTCGTCAATGGAGTCTGGCAGCTTAGATGGGCAACTGAAGACATTAATGGTCTTTTTGTTGAAAAGGGCTGAAAGATAAAGCTTTGAAATACACTCAAAATAGTGTACAATTAAACTGTTAAATAAATTGTTTTAGATAGAATATTTTTTGGATGGCTAAAATATGTACCCTATACAAACTCACTTTTTTTTCAAATTTTGAGCTATCCCTTTAATATACTGTACAACTTAATCCAAAAAATACATAGATTTCAAAGACCTCACAGAAAACTGGATAAAAGAAAAAAACAAATGAAAAAAACTACTTTCAGAGTACTTGAGCTGGCACTGAAATGCAGCTGCTACTTTAATATGTTTATTTAAATAACTCAATAATACTATGATAACATTGTAAAGGCACTCTGTGGTTCAGCGTGTTCGCTGTGAAATTTACTGGGAAAATCTCTCACTTGCCTCCAGCAACATTTTCCCTGTTCTAGATGTTCGTGTGTTTTTTTCAAAGTTGAGGCCATATTAGCATTTAATAGGAATTAGAAATCCAACAGGTTTAAAGCTATTGCCAATTTTTGAGATTTACAGCAATGTGGAACAAAAAGGCCACTGGCTAACCTCGTCACAATCTTTGATCTTCCTCCACAATACCTTAGTGTTCTCTTCAAGGATTATTTGTGCTCTGGTTATGTCATCATGTCCATAAATGTCCGTTCGAGATGCCCGGCTACAAACTAACGTGTCCAGGAAATGTCTCAATTTCCGCTGAGAATCTGGAGTCATTCAGAGTTTTGGTGACACATGGAAAGAGTTTCGTATTCAGCACCTCGTCATTGTGGGAGAACAGACTTGGAAAAGCTTTGTTTCATTACACCAAAGCCACATTATGTACCTCAAACGCTGCTTTTCATGGTTACCTTGGAAATCATATCCACATCATTTAGCCGTGCGGTGTAAAATGACTCAAAGCAGTGTTTACAACCAAGGTTAAGAAGGTATTTTTTCTAGAGTTCTTTACGGCACTGGGGATATTACCCCCTAAATAAAACAGAAATAAGAAAAACAAATTGCGGCACCAAAACCAGAAAACCACTGAATCCATAAAGAAACCCTTAACATAAAAAATTTGACATGCAAAGTACATAAAAAGACATAAAGAATGAAGTATGAGGCTTAAAATAAGATTACTGACTGACCGTTCCATAAAAACGAGTTTATTAAGGTGCGGGCACGTTTTGAAGCGGACTTTCAACAGATGTTTAAGTCAGTGTTTAACATTTTACGGGATCATGTCCAGATGGAGCTGAATCAAGTCCAGCTTTTACACACAGATCTTACGTAACTATAAGATGGAAAAGTAGTCAATGCTTCCTCGACAATTCACGAAACCCAAACAGGCATTGTCCAATCATAGCAGCCTTGATTAGCCACAGCTGTGTACCCTGTGTTTCTGCACATGCTGAAGTGGTGTGCAGGAAGCGGTAGTAAATAGAGTTCATGACATTTAGAGAGTTCACATGGTGTGTATTTTTAAGCTTCTCCTTAACCAAAAACAACAAAGAGAAAGAGTGTTAAGATGGACTATCTGTACATCATTTGCTATTTTTAGCAAGTCCAGCTAACTAGCCTGATACCTCCATTTGTAACTGATTATTACTTCCAAGGCCAATAAACACATCGTTAAGTGACTTCACTAATTTACACTTAATTAAAACACTATCTCATCTACTGCGTAGTGTTTCCACACACATTTTAGTTTAGTTTACACTCCAGCCAACATTAACAGAAAAAGTGTTACTTCTGCCAAACACATCAGTTAGTCCTCGTCCAATGAGTCGTTTTTCTCAAAGCGCTTAAACTGAAACACATTTTTTAAAACAAAAACAATAAAGCATAAATCTAACTTCGTGTTGCAGTATTTGTCCAAGCTTGCCTATAAAAGATAAGCAGCCAAACACTAGTAAGAACAGTCTGTCCTCACACCAAACGCATCAAATAGCGCTGCTCTGACGGTGCTTTCGGTGTACAGACGTGACACCAAAAGCCACCTTTGGCGTCAGCTGAGAATGCACTCGAACAGAGCCGGTGGCGTTTTTATTATTCGCCAGTGGCTGAAGCGTAAACAACTGATGCAGAAGGATTCTTAAAACGTCATAATGAGACGCAAAAAGTTAAATAGAGAAAAGACAGAGCAGCACCTTGTGACGAGTTGGGGTGAGAACGTGTTAAACAGCTGTGCGCTTCAGCTGTGACGTCGTGTAAACATGGATGGATTTTGATTTTCTATTGTTCATCAGATTGTTGTGAAAGTGAACCCAACGATATCCCTAACCACTGTTGTTGTCATTGGAGTAGTGGCGTGGACTTTGACATCCACTTCTTATTGTCGTCGGTCTTGATGTGGATGGTCCTTGAGCACGATACATGTGCCGATCAAGTGCTCATTTAAAACCCCTTTTGCAAGATTGTTACTGTCCACTGGATGCAGCATTACGACAGCGCTCAGCATGAGCATAATTAGCTTGCATTGTAATTGCATTTGTTAGGTTCATATGTAGGATATCAAAATTTCTAAAGTGAGGTGGTATACCAGCTCTTTGTGTCTTTTGGAGGAGGAGGGGATAGTGGATGGTGTGAAATGTCTGCCAGGCTGCAGATCACTGTTTGAGACCAACAAACAAACACTGGTTGTTTTGAAATAAATTTTTGTTTTGTTGAAAAACGCAAAGTTTCAGCGCATCGGTTAAAAAATAATGAATAAATGTATTTATCCCTGAGTTGCAAAAACACATACAATTCAAGCTTTTTATATAGGCCTGTTGAATGATTATTTTTTCTTAACCTCAAATAATCACAGAATTTCTATAGTTAACTGTGATTAAACGCATCTTTTAATCACGTTTACAGTTTCCTACTTTTACATTACAAAACAGTTTCACAGTCCATATTGACGAGGTAAAGCCATTCTCACCAGATTGTCTTTGATTGGAATCAAATGACTGCAAAAAAACTGCATGTGACTAGCATAAAGTGGGCATGTCTGTAAAGGGGAGACTCGTGGGTACCCACAGAACCCATTTTCATTTAGATATTTGGAGGTCAGAGGTCAAGGGACCCCTGTGAAATGGCCACGCCATTTTACCATCGCCAAATGTAAACTTTGGAGTATTATTCCTCCTCCCTACCCAGAAGATAGCATGACATGGATTTATTAGTTCTTATAGTTTCTTATAATATCGGTACCATTATTCTAGCTTTAAGGCTCATCCCAGTACAGCCTCTTAAAGGCATGAATGTTAACCGGTGATTAACAAGGTTAAAAAAATTAACCTATTAATTACGGCGATTAGCACGTTAACACTGACAGCCCTGCACTGTTTTCTGATGACTCAGCTGCAAGACGTGTGAGAACAAAAACCTGATAGTGATGTAAACTGTTATTAAGGGTGTCTGTATGGTTACTGGTTCAAATAAAATGCAAAGTAAAGCCCAAGGGGACCTAAAATTGTGATGGCACATCATTAATAATGGCTTCCAGACTCCCTATAGGGCCATGTGAAGCACATCGTTTCTGATCTGAAAATTGCTTGCTGAAATATTGTGAAAAATTAAACCAGAATGGTATTAGGGAAAGTGGATTCTTTCATGCAGCAGAAATTTGTGTCTCCGTCAAGCACAATGTGGGCATTAAGGGTGTCGCTCACAGGCAGACGGCGGCGGGGCCGGGCTCATTCCTGCGGCCTGCTCCCCGGGCAGACAGTCAGGATACTCACAGAGCCTCAGCCACCATTCATGTAGCAGCACGATCCAAAGATTACCGCACCGCTTCGGCTGTCCTGCCAACTACCACACAAACTGCTTACAGCATGTGGAAAGCATGCGCGCACGCTGAGCTAAAATAAGTGACCATGTGGCAGAGGTTCAAGAGGCACTCAACAACTCCATTGTGCTGTGTTTGAACGCCGGCGTATGAAGTGTGTGTACACACGCAGCGTAAACAGCTCCAGTCAAAGTGTTTTAGTGGCCGCTGTGTTTCATTAGTGGCTCTGCAATTATTCCACTCACACCTGGTGTATAAGTATGTCTCTTAAAGATTCTGATCTGGGGTCAGAGCAATTTATAAATCATCTCCTGAAGCTGTAAAGAGAGCAATAATTAATCAAAGGAAAGGAGGACAAATGGGAGCACTTCATAAATCTTTTGTTCTTCTTAATCACATTTTAAATGACTTCTCGGTTGTAATTCAGGGAGTCATCTCAATTAGCAATGCAAGCTCTCGCAGGTAGAAGTTAACCAGTCGGAGGCATAAGTTTAAGCTCTTCACACAAACCATCTGCGACCTTTTCCTGAGGCTAATATGTCTTCCTGTGTAATTGCATGCTGTGGACCCCTGCGCCACGGCAATAAAAGCATAAGCTTCATTAAAGGGCAGCCGTGGCTTTTCTCAGGACTTTCAGCACCAACTTGACTCTTGCCCTCCTTCCACTAACGCTGGCGAGACAATGCTCCCTTTGACGGTATCCAGGGTCGGGCTTTTTTTTGCCAGCAGTTAATCCTGTATTTCAGAAAATATGCCAATGCCCAATATAAAGAGGAGGACCGACAGTTATTATGATCTAACTAAGTTCAGTAGAGTGCATGCCTTAGGTTATTTTTCAGGCAGTCTACAGTCAAAATCATTAGTTTTATTACAGGAAGACGAAGGCCCTGTTGACATCATTCATATATTTTTGAAAATGTTCTTTTTCATTTTGGCCTCTCGTCCACACGCAAATCAAGTTTTAGGTCATTAACCTTTTTACGTCCACGCCAAGAAAAAAAGCTATAGACCTTTTTTTCTTTGCATTTTACTAAATTTCCTTGAGGTTATAATTGTTATGTCCCCAGCCCAGGGAGAACCTGCGAGCAACCAGCTTTAGCATTTTCCAAAGGCAAAACAGCAGTTTATTAACTCAGATGTGAGCAAGCCAAAACGTAACAAACAAAGATACACTTCAAGCCTTAAACTTACCTAAAAGAAAACAAAAGCCAAACAAAAGACAAGTTTCTTACCTAAGCTCCTAAACTGAAAAACAGGAGAAAATGTTCAATAAAAGAAAAAGGCTACACAAAAGTCTCTTGCTCAAAAAGTTACAAAACAATCCATGGTAGCTCACAAGTTACCCTAACAGATCAACTTTTCTTTGGTATGACTATGTTGGATTCATGTTTATATGTGTTTTCAGACATATAGTCCTTTAAAAATGCAACTTTAATTTGACTCAAGATTCAAATGTGCTTTATTTGTACCTGGGGAACTTTGTCTTAGACATAAAGGCTGCCACAAAAAAATAAAATAAAATAAGAAATACACACACTGTGCAAAAACAAATGCAAGGTGCACAACAGAGCACAGATAAGTGCACATATAAAGTGATTACATAGTATGCAGTATATGCAACACTGCTCCTAAAATTAAGAAACAACAATTTGGGGGATCCCCTGCAGTAGCTCTGAGGATTGCCTAGAGGTTACGCTCCTCCTGTTAAAGGGCCAGGATAAATGTAAGTCCTTGTAATAGTTTTTCTGGGGCTTTCAATCATATGACTGTATCCTCATCAGCAGATGGAGTTTTCCCAGTGGTCATTTTCCAAGGCTACTTCATTGCCATTTTCCATCCATCCTCCAGATGCCCTCAGACTTTTCCTCCTTTCCCATCACCTGATTGCCCACTCGTCTACTCACCTGTTCCCACTTATTTTTCACTTACTCCTGGCCAGTTTGTCAAAGTTGTGTGCTTTGTAATTCTGCTTTCTCAGGACTACTCATCTCTATTTAGCGTCAGAGTTTTGTTTAAGTTCATTTTTTACCTTAGTGCAGTTGACAAAACTCACTGTCACTACAAGGTCCATTTAGTAGCTGTTCCTATGTAGCTGCTGGTAATTAGCCTCTTTGGCAATACTACTTGTACAACTACTGTTTTCAAGTCTAAGAATAGCACTATGATGTCTTTGCAGTAAATAAAATGCAAAAACTTTGTACAGAATAACAGCAACAGTGAGCTGCAGGCTCACAGTTCAGCACCTGTTGGCTTGCTGACCCCAAAACATGACTGTACACAGTCCTTAAAAGCCAAATTTTTACACTGTTTCGTGAGGTCAGTACCTGAAGTGAGAAGGACACAGTTGGGTACAATCCCTGTCAGAGTAGAGCAGGTTCAAGCATCAGCTGAACATGGAAAATAACCTCTCTGAGGTAAAGGAAACATGCATGGTTCAGGAGGTTGAAAGGCACCAGCTGAATTTTATTCTGCTCACACAGACCACACTCTCCAGGTGAACAGTTCACCCCGATGGAGCCTTCGGTAATGATGGGGAATTTGGAGGAGTGTGCTCTGGGGAGCGGTACTATTGATCTGGAGTGTTGTTATTGGACTTTTGAGCTGGAAATGAATTGTCTGTGTAACACAGGTCCGTGTTTAGAGTTTTGCAGACATGGTGAACTGCTGAAAGAGGCAATGGTATAAGCAAGGGTGCATCTGTTGGGCTTGACTATGTGTAGTAATTGACCTATTACTAAGCCCCACCCTCAAATGTCATTAGCAAATTACATTTTGTGCAGCTACACAATGCACTCAGACGTCCTGCTCATAGACCTCCATAGAAAAGCATCAGACATTTAGATTTTCCTTCATTTTTATTTAAATTTATGCAGTTGGTGGAAAATGGTCATATGATGTGCGGGTATGGTACGAGGTATCCTGAGAGGCTAGAGAATGAAGTGTTCCCTAAACTTCACATAAACAAAGTGTGTCTGAATTAAGCTGTGTGGATGTCTACATTTGTTTAAGGTAAGGCAACATAGCATTAGCTTAAAATGCTGAAAAGTCACTAGTATGTACAACCTCATACATTATGTCCGTAACATCATGTATAACATCACTTTGCAAACTTTGCTAGGTAAAGTTAGCTGAAGTTAGCTAATAGTCGTTAATGTTAAGACCAAATTCAGCTTTGTAACGTTAGCTTAGCATGTTTTCTGCTCAACTTATTATTTTTGTTTGACAAAACAGACTTCAGTATTAACTGTAGCAAAAGGATAAAACCCACCCAAAGGAAAACCGTTTACGATAACTGTTGAATATTGAAGATGCTAATGGTGTCTAGGTGAAAGATAGAGCTTTTGTCCCCAAAAGTTAATGTATAGCTTCTTTGGATATTTCTTTGACTCTGACAGCCGCCATTGTTAGTTTAGGCTGTGTGCCTTTTGTTTGTCCGAGTAAGCTAAGGGGGGCTTAGCGATAGGTCAGTTTTTTCATGTCTTTGTTTAAACAAGGACCATGAATAAAAAACATTAATCTCAAAGAAAGAAGAGATGATTCATGCCAGATTTAGCTTTGAGCTAGTTTACATCTGCAGTCCTTGGGCAGGTACAAACAGGATAAAAAAACATTACATTACAATAGACAATACAAACAGATACATAAACATCAACATACCAACACAATCGTAAAACCTGGATCATGGTGAAATTAAGGTTGGCATGTCTGGTTACTCATTATCCATTTTTTGGCACCACAGGAGAAAGTCTGATGGTCTGTGCCTGTTTTTAGCTCAGTTGGAAGCATATTACAATGTTTGATGGCTGTAAATGAGAAGGCAGATTGTGCGAAGGCAGTTCGCCGCAGTGGGATGTTAAGATCTGAGTTCAGAGCCGAACGGGAGATTCTGTTCATTTTCTCAGAGCGGAGTTGAAAAAAGCCCTTCAGTGGTGGAGAATTGTCATTAATTATTTTATGAACTAATCAGAGTTTTGAAAACAATATCAGATTTTCAAAACTAAAGAAGTCATATGTAGACAGTATTTTACAGTGATGATGATTTACAGATTTCCTACTGATTTCAAAGACTTTTAAGGCTTGTTTGAACAAGTTTGTTTTTTATTTTAACACAGAAAGAGGCAGGACGTTGTTAAGTTTAACCTGCTTGTAAGACAAACTGCCATTTGAAATCTGTCATTCCCTCTGCGATTCATTTTTTTAAGTTCTGTTTGTGTTTCTTTATTGATCCTATTGTTTTTATTTTATTGATAATCAAACGTAACTATTTTTGTAGTTTATGGATTCCTTTATTCCACTGAATTCCCTGGCATATTTTTATTGTTATTTATTACTAATTTATTTATGTGTCTACACATTACTGTATGTGACCTTATGTGTGAACAGCAAACTGTTCAAGGGTCAATGACATGACATGCATATTTTTGTGTCGGAGTCCATTATTTTTAAAAATCAGAATTTAATCTATTCATGACATCTATTACTTTATTCTCTGAAACCTATTTATTTTCAAACATTTTTCTGTAAATTCAAATAATTATATTATTTTATGTTTTGGCTTCTCAAACCCCTAAGATGTCAGGTGGTGCAACTGTCCGAGCAAGAGAGAAGACTAAGAAAGCTATTAAAAATGTTATTTTAATAATGATGAATTCAAAATAAAATACTCTGGCGTAATTTAATGTTTGAAGTCTTTTGGATAATGTTTTTTTTTTAATATCAATATTTTTAAAGCTGTCAAAATAACTGCAAAACTTTTGTCCAGCAATTTACATTTCCTAAATGTCAGGGTGGCGCAACCATAAACACTGGACTTTTATTTTGAAGTGAAGAAACAATAGCTGTAACCTGGAAAAAATGTATTCACCTGACATAATTTTTTTCTACGCAGCTGAAGTGCTCAAAGTGATTGCAGAGCCAGAGCCTCTCAATTCACGGCACACACGGCTAATGCGTTCAGACTGGGAATACTTTAATACACAAAACTGAGATGAGATATTGTCTACCAATGTTGACCCAATAATCGAAAATGTTTCGATTTTGTTAAAAGATACTTAATTGTTGACATTTAGAATAGTGTTATAGCGTTATGTGTCGAATATAATCTAATGTGAAGTGTTTTTGATGGGTTAGGGTTAGGTTTACCTCTCTATTTAAGAAAACTTAAATAGAGACTGATGACTAAAACACATTACTATTTAAAATGAAAATGCATTTTTTCAGCATATTTCATGTCATAACTAATGTTGTCAGGTGGTACAACCAATATTCGTCAGGTGGTGCAACCAATTTAACTCAATAAATGATAGGTTAGTCCAGTTATTATACTGAATATATGAATTTGTGTTTTTGTGTAATTATTTTCCTGCCTTTAAATGTAAAATTGGATGTTAACGATGCTTAAAACCTGACCTATAGAATGCAAAAGTCTTATTGTAAAAACAAAAACCACAATGATAAAATAGTAATGTGTTACCTAATGTAGACACCCTAAGGGATAGTTGCCAAAGAATTAATCTTGAAATAAATATTAGGAATGTATATATTTTCATAAATATTTGGTTGTGCCACCTGACATTTTTTTTTGTCATGAAGTTAAAAATGCTCTTAAAAAATGAGTTAAAACAGTTAGAAATGTTGTTCAATAAATGAGACTTGAGTTCAGACACATTGTTCTGAACTCAAAAATATGCATTACATCAATATTGACAATACTTTTTAAAAATACCTTTTTAGAAGCTTTATTTGTCAGTGACCCTCAAACAAGTTGCCCTTGGCTGGATTAACTAAGTTGTCTGAATCTGAAACAATGCCGAGAGAGAGAAAGCTCATAAATCTTTAACTTAGAATTTTTAAATGATTAGAGGCTTATAAGAGAATCTCACTTCAAAATAAATTACAAAAGCAGATAAAGTGCCCTACAATAAAATAATAATAATAAAGAAAATAAGATCAAGCAGGCATGGGATCAATGAAGTACAAGAAGAATGCTTACATGATATAGCAGAGTAAAAAAAAAAAAAAAAAACAATAATAAAATAAATGTGCTAAGGGTGTGTGAACCTAAGTGTGTTTGTGTACATTTATTGGTGTATATGTTTATGCATGAGCGTGAATAAGAGTGTGTGCATGCAAAATGCAAAAGCACATTTATGGCAAGTCAACATTTATCAAGAGAGAGGGGGACAGGAAGCCAAAAGTAGTCAGATGTGAAAAGTTAAGAACGTTTAAGTTTGGGTCATCAGACAGGTCCTGAGCTTGTATTTGTAGTTTTTAAGAGAAGTGGACTGAGGTGCAACTTAGATATAACTATTCCATAATTGAGCCTCCTTATAGCTAATACAGAATTGACATTTTCAATGATCATCAAGAAAATTACATGCAAAACATTACTTGATTAATTAATTAATTTTATTTTTGATTAATTAATTTAGACTATCTAATAATTTAGACTTTGGGAAAACCGGAGCACCCGGAGAAAACCCAATATGCCACTGCTTTCCGCCACCTAAATGAGGAAACTCTGCTTCTCCAGGCCTGTGAATGTAGCTGTTAAAAAAGTGGCATGTAAAACAGTGGCAGGTCTTAAAGCTAAGCTACGTCACAAATCTATGGTGATGGAAAAAAAAAGAACTCTAGAGCCTGGATGAAAACAGGTTCAGCATTGATGATGGTCAAGACCACAAAATCTGCATTGGTTCTCGTTGTAGCCTAAAAAAGTGCCTATTCTTGAATGTCTAAAAGATGCATATCTGGCTTGAACCACTAATGTAAGATATACAATTCTGACTTGGACCGCAGATGAAAAATATGCAGTTCTTTGTCGGACCATGGATGATATAGATGCAATTCTTTCGCGGACCATGGATGAAAAAGATGCAATTCTTTCTCGGACCATGGATGGAAAAGATGCAATTCTTTCTCGGACCATGGGTGAAAAAGATGCAATTCTTTCTCGGACCATGGGTGAAAAAGATGCAATTCTTTCTCGGACCATGGATGAAAAAGATGCAATTCTTTCTCGGACCATGGATGAAAAAGATGCAATTCTTTCTCGGACCATGGATGAAAAAGATGCAATTCTTTCTCCGACCATGGATGAAAAAGATGCAATTCTTTCTCGGACCATGGATGAAAAAGATGCAATTCTTTCTCGGACCATGGATGAAAAAGATGCAATTCTTTCTCGGACCATGGATGAAAAAGATGCAATTCTTTCTCCGACCATGGATGAAAAAGATGTAATTCTTGCACGGGTCATGTTTACAACAATTACCATTGTTTCGTGGGCCTGGTTGAAAACAGGTTCAACTTCGTCCATGATCTCATCCACAAAATTATTAACTGCATGTATCATGAAAGAATAAGGTGGCGCTATTGCTCGTGCCTTTTTAAAAATTTTAGCTAGTGCTAGAAACAAAAATTTTACAGGTCTTGTTCGGGCTATTATCACAACAGCTCCTTTGCATATAGAATAAAAACCTACAATTTTTGCCTGGACTTTGGAAAGGACAGTTGTAATTCTGTCTGACCATTTCCTAGGATGCCGTGGTGAGTGTGGGTCAAGTGATTCAATATTTTCCCTAGCTCTCTCTTCCACGGGGGTAGACATACAAAAGCACGGACACAGGCAGTTAATCAAAGATGGGCAGAATAAAAACATGTTATCCTGTCCTAGTGTCCCTTGCTGATGCAGCAACCAGAGCCCGTGTCTACTGTCCATTTTCCAACTGACAACTTTAGATAAACCGGTCAGTGGGCTCTCATACCTCAGCATTCTTGAGGGAGAGTCATTATAAGTGTCCAAGCCAGCAACTCTGACAGCGTCCAGCAGTCTGAGGTTACGGCATCTTTCGATTTCTGCGTCTGTTAATGTCGGTAGGGTAAAACGCGTGACATGTGCTAATTCACTATGTACAGCATTTGGCTGGGGGATAGCTCTCACAACAGACCTGGTCAAACCAGGATGTTGGATCACCCCAGCAGCCATACCCCAGGCCGAATTAAAAAATTGTCTGTAGATGTGCATCATGTTAACAGATGAAGGGAGTTTAACAAGACTACACAAATGCAGAAGACCAGTCTAGCTAATGCTATGTAAATATTCAGTAACTGGGACTGAAATCAGATCTATGGTCACCTTCAGAAGTACTCACTCCCACTGAAGACCTGCACTCTGACACCAACTACACAGTATGTTAATTAGAACCATTGTCATAAAGGCTAGAGTCATGATGTCATAAAGTCTTGGAATCATGATGTCATAGGGCAAAAATTGTGTTGTCATGACGACCTGGAAGGTGCTGATGTAACAGTGTTCCAAGCCCCCCCCCATTTTTTTATTTATTTATTTCAAATATAACTTTATTGAAAAAAATTAAGGTACAAGGTGGACTTATTGTAATTTTTCTTGAAGTGGTCTAAAAAAATGAATTTTTCTTGTTTTTTTTTTTTTTTAAATGACCTTAAACCTTAGGAAATAGCCTCACTGGTCTAAAGGTTTCATAACCTAATGTAGTAGAAACATGCTGTTAATTTGTTTGATAGTTACATTTTGTATTTGCAAAACAAAATGCATTAGTTTGTTAATTCTGTTTTTCAATTAAACTACATTGTGTTTATTAGTAAATCATAGGGTCTTTGTAAAACATTTTTTGTTAGGTTTTGGCAGCTTTTGTTTAATAACAGTTTGGAACGTGTCCAGCTGCGTTTGTATCAAAAAAAGCAGGCTGTTGTATCAACAGGAACAGGAGATTTTAACTACAGTTCAGGACCTGTCCAGTTGTGTTTGTAGCAACAAAAGCAGGTGTTTTTAAGCGACAGTTCAGGATTTCTCCGGTTGTGTTCACAGCGGCAAAAGCACTTGTTCGTAGCAATAAAAGCAGGCATTTTTAACATCAGCTCAAGACATGTCCAGCTGTAGTTGTGGCAACAAATACTACTAATACCAAGAAAAGCATGTTTTTTTGAATGACAGTTCAGGGCATGTCCAGTTGGTTTGTAGTAACAGAAACAAGTGTTTTCTAATGGCAGTTCAGGGCATTTCTTGCCATGTTTTTAGCGACAAAATAATAATGGATATTTATAGTGACAAAAGTAGTTTTTTTTACTAAAAGCTCAAAACATGTCCAGCTTCGTATGTAGCAAAAAAAAGAGGTGTTTGTGGCTAGAAAAGCAAGTGGTTTTTAACAACAATGCAGGACATGTCCGGCAGTTTTTATAGTGACAAAAGCTGGTGGTTTTAGCAACAAAGGCAGTTCAGGACATATAAGCTGTGTTTGTTGCAACCAGACTGGGTATTTTAAGCCAAAGCATTATCTTTTACTAACCCTAAACATTTTTTTTTTTGTGCCGATATCTAGCCAAACATTGGCGCAACATAAAAATGACATACCTGCTGCATATGAAATGTACAAATGTAACATGTTCATGATTTGCAGAATGCCAACACTTACTCTGAGAATTGGGTTGTCCTGGATCCAGATAGATGAGAGAAGTATCTGTAGTGGCCGTTTGTCGGCAAAAAATCAAAATCACACTTAAATCAAACATAGGACCCATGACGCGCCATGGGCAAAAGAAGTTCAATGCCCATACATTGCCATTGTGGCTATTCTTGATTTATTTATCCGAGAAAAAAGCAAACATGGGAACAAAGAAATCATGGCTGCCGCTGCCTCTCGTACTCTGGTAAAAAAAACATGGTGCGTGCTGGTCATACCTTCCTACCTAACTTTATAACCACGGGTACCCCATATTTCCCATTTTACTACAAAATAAAAAATAAATACTAATTATGTGTAAACTAAATACGCTCAGTCAGTAAATAATATTTAAACTAAATATACTAAACAAATAACAAAAAACACTATCAAAAAATAATGTAAATGTTAACATGTAGAATAATCAAAACATTATTTATGTTTAGAACAAAACTACACTACTGACAAACAGCTCTAGCCATATCAATCTTCTCAGTTAAGTCTCAGTCATAAATTTAGCAAGGGTTTTCGAACTATTCCTTTAATGCTGCCAGGTAGTTGGTGTGAAAGAAATAATGAGAGATAAGTTCTTGAATAAGGCCACTGTTTTTGAAGCAGATTTTTCTCCTCAGATAGAGTTCCCACACTCTTTCTCAGCACTGCTTTGTTTGTTACTTTACATGTTCAGACGACAGCCAAATCTGATTTTACAAAGATCAAATCTAATCTTTCGAGCTCCCTGGTATTTGTAAGTGCCCATTTCTGGGTTCAGGCATCATTAACCTATCTGCAGTGGTTGCTGTGGTGGCAGCATGAGAGTGCAGAGTATGCTAATAAATAAAACCAAAACAGAGAGCTGCAGGGTAGATGAGGAATACAGATGCATCCTCCTGCACTGGAGGCCGTTGCATCGGGTCGCATTGTTTAACTCAGATAGAATCAGCGCGACGGAGGACGTTGATATGCAGCCATGTTTTACGCATCAAATATTTTGACCTCTGAGGCCAAACTGAGACACACCTCCACTTTGATGTGAATTGGTTTTCTATCATCCATGAACCTGATTTGTTAAGCCTCCTTAAAAGCAGTCTGGTTTAGATTTGGTCTGTAGATCTATAGTTTTGGAGATTTTCACGCCTGTCCTTATCAGAGCCTGTGATTTACACACTGCCCGCCATGCGATGTGGTGTATGAGTCATTTCTGTTTGTGTCCAAGTGATTCTATGGTTCGTATAAACTCTCCCAACACACTGCCAGACTGATTCACTGTGGAAAGGTGAATCATATCTCTCATACACCGTTCTTCTCTTTGGAGCTGTGTGTGTTGTAGATTGTGATTCATCTCTGTAATTTCACCTAATATGTTGTGAAAAATGTCCATCTGCTCGACACTTTAATCTAATTGTTTGCAAAGACTGTTGAGTGTTGTTCACAAACACTCATATTCAGCCTATGTTCAACACTAATGAGTGTCCGCATCTAATTCTGTTTGACAGTCTGAATCATTATTCTGTCTCTCATATTTGTCATCTTCCACTTTATACTGTAAGCACTCAAAGCTTTCTTGAATGAATTTGTGTGTCATCTGCGCTGGGTATCTACGCCAAACCTCTTGAAACAATTGTCCAACCTTGGCCATTGATTCAATGATGACACAGTGTGGTTTTCTGCATTTTTGCCCATTTTTCTCCCAATTTGAAACAACCGCTGTGGTTTTTACTACTGTTAACTCCCCTCAGCGCAGCACAGGACAAAGTTGATGACTTGGTATCTTAATCCATTACATCAGGTATTTCTTATTATTTTTTTCCTCTCTTTTTGTTTCTTTTTTATCAGAGCCTTGCACACGTGGAGAGCAGTCTAGAGGGGGAATTCAGAATGTTTTTTTCCAATGAATAGTCTTGAAATACTTAAAGTTGTTCTCATAAATCGTTTGCATTTTTTCCAGTGAAAAGTAATTCCCCCAAATCATCCTAAATAGTGTGTCATGAGGCAGGTTGGGGTGGCGGATGGGTCACAAAACAACCGACTTTTCCCCCGGACTTTCCCAAGGTGACGTGTGTTCAGAGGCCTGTAAACTTTGAGCGAACTTTTGCCTCATTTTAACCCTTTGAAACCTGAGCAAGATTGATTTCTGTAAAAAAAAAACATGGGAAGATGGTGACAAGCAAAATAACAAAAAAAGGCCCAAAATGTGCAAGAAATAAGTAGCAAGCAAGAAAGATCAGGACAGTACTCCAATTATGTATTTTTTATTTTTTTTTTATAACTCTCTCTCTCACTTACACACACACACACACACACACACACACACACAAATTAGAATTGGAGTGCTGTCCTGATCTTTACTTCATTGTTATCTACTTTGAGGACACAGCACCCTGTCTCTAAAAGTTAAATCGTGAGTGAGCATGTTGTGTCTCATTTTTAAAAAAGTTACAAGAAAATTTCCAGAAAATGAGAAAAAAATAAATAAATAAATGTGATGTTTCCCTGCCAGTGCTCCTTTCGACTGCCTTACATACTTTTCATGTTTTTATGACTGCTGATTTATTAAAATCATAGTACTGAGTGAAACCTGATGCCGAATTTACCAGTAGACCCCTGTAGACCGTTTTTATCATGAAACTGCTTCATTCAGTCCAGTGTTTCCAGCAGATTGCCCATGTATCTATGGCGGGGGTGGGACGGCAGCGTAGCGGTTAATGTCACTGTATCTGTGGTGACTCTAATATCCTACTTTCTCACGGGTCCATGAATGCAGGGCATCAGGGGGATTTCTTTTTATCTCCTTCGCTGCTGAATGTCACTCCTGAGATGGATAATTGATCTGTTGATACGTTCACAGCTGATCAGATCAATAGATGAGAGAAGGTACTTGTTGATTTTTGTAAGTGAAAGACAGTTTTAGGCAAAGCAGAATGAACGGTTCAGTTTCACTTTTAATGCGCCTGACGTTCTGCTGCGCATTGATGCCGCTACTGCGCTACAAACAACTCAACAGTGTTTTGATACGACTCTTAACTCTTAAATAACAGTCCAGCTCCATTGAGACTATGGCGGGACAAATTAGACTAGATTAGATGATGGCGACCTGTCAAAGTCTTTGTAATTAATGGGAAACACTGGTGGCGCTGGAGGGCGGATGGTCTGTGTGCGCTGTAAAATTACAATGTTGATTGGAAAAAACAGTGGAATTCGGATTTTATCCACCTGGGCGGGTCTCAAATTATCTGGGTGGGCCGCTCAGGAAGAGCATATGTATGGGAAACACTGCAGTCTTTTTACCAGCTTAAATGCCCTGGTGGGTTGGTTTTGGAGAGGAATAGACTACTGCAAATAATTTGGTTCCTGGAAAAAACCTCCTTAACTTTTGGATCTGAAGTTGTCAGAGAAAAAAGGTGAGCACACAGTAGCAGGGGTTGGGCTAGCATCTGTCTGCTCAGAGGAACACTGATTTTTTCTCACATGAAACTACTTTTTTGTTTTTACCGGTTTTAATCTCCTGTTCTGTTTGTCATTGTGTGTTGTTGATAATTTGGCTCCTGGTAAAAACCTCCTGAACAAGGAATCCTGACCGGGAGCTTATGCTTAGCATATGACTGAAGTTTCAGTTGGTTGCAATCTGCAGGTCTCACCACTAGATGTCGCTAAAGCCGACATACTGCTCCATTAAGAACAAAATCAATGGAGTATTTAAAGTGGGTCTTCGAGAAAGCATAATGCAGAAACCAGTTTAATGAAGCCCTCCAGGGAATAGTGTAGCTTGACGGTGTGTATTCCCAAACTCATTAGCAATTCATGATATTACCGCAAACCAATTGACACAGGGTCTGAAGCCCTGAGGCAGTTTGCCCACTTTCTGTGGTTGCAGTGCCTGAAAAAATTGAGTTAGTTTAAAGATTCGATTTTCCATTAACTTCCGAACCTCTGAGGGCAGAGGGCTTCACACTGTGACAAGGAGGAATCATTGCAAAGATTAACAAGACTTTGCAGGTCAAACACAGAAAGTTTCCTTGGTAAAACTATAATAATAAACTACATTGTAGAGTGAAATTATTACCTTGAACGCACCTCCAATCCTTCATGGAGATGAAGTCCTACGTGGTTTGTCTTTCAGTTCACTCAGTGGCTGATATTTCAAACTCATTTTGACTTTTTTAGGAAATGCCCTTGGAAAGGCAGCAGCCCTTCATACTCTCTTGGTGAGTACATTAAGTACTATATTGTATACTATCTATCAGTGCGTCAAAATGTATAATAGTGAGGCATCATGGCTCAATATTACATCATAACAATTGTTAATTTTGTTATAAAAGCACCAAATTTAACAGATATGTTGAGCATCCAATCTTACTGGCGTCATATTTACATCCAGTTCCTGCTGGACAATGACACACCAGTACATCAATATGATGTTAAAAAAGGTTGAAATGAAAATTAGGCTGACGATAATGTCAGAAGGACATTAGAATTCCACGGCGTGCGGACATTAACATTTTGATGTTTTACGAACTTTTTCTCACACGTAAATTGAGAAAAATAATGAATGGTATTTATTGTCTTTTTTACTCTTTTTGTTATTCATATGTTTTTAAAAGCTGTATTTGTTGTGGAAAGTGCTTACAATTTACAACCCTAGACGAAACGTTACAGTGCAACATGGCGATCTCCATAAACAAGGATCTGCTTCTTACATACATATAAACGTCCCATTCTACAATAAAAAAACCCCCACAACTTTTCTTATTTTTAGATGTTTATATACTATAAGAATAAACTTATTATATTACATTACATTTCTGCCAATATATCCTCTTAATTCCTGCACACTGGACCAAAAATTTAAAGTTTTTTTTGTCTGGGATAAAGGCATAGATGTTAACACTCAATATGGCACATTGAAGATATCTATTTTCTTGTATTTAACAAGTAATCTGAGCATTACTGTATAAAAGTATCTCTTGTTGGGCATTTACTGCACAGCCTCTTTCATTTGAAAAAATCCTGGCAGATGAAGCCAGATGAGAGATCTCAAAGATGCAGCCAATACAAACAAATGTCTATGTTAAAAACTCATTAAAAGCTCTTTAGATTCGTAACCTCAAAAGGCTTTTGATGGATATGTTTGACACCGCTATATCTGCAGGAGATTGACGTTTATTTAAAAAATAAAAAAAAAATAAATAAATTAAAAGAAAAAGCAAATGAAAAGATTATAAAATGTCAATTCAGACATGCACACTTCAACACTGACTTAAAACAACTGCCCTTAGTGACTTCTGCAAAGTTAAAACTCTTGCCAACCAAGCTGGTGTGCATAAAACCGCAATCAGCAAATTTGGCTCCCGAGATGGACTGGTTAACAGCTTTCATCAGAACTGCATCATAAAAATTGCGTTGAGCAGAATTAACTGGCTACTCTGTAAGTTTATTTTTCCAAATTTCCTGTGCTATGAATGAAGTAGTGCATTATTTATGCTTCCCGAGTTCAAGTACCACAAAGTCCCTGAAGTCATTATCTACTGAATGAGACATGTACCAAATGACGCCACCCCCAACTGCATATGAAAAACATTATCATTTAATGGTTATTGTTCTCCTGATGTTGGAGGCCAAGGGGTCTGAGAAGAAAAGAGGTCACATCGCAGGTCTCCTTTATACTTTGAGAAAAGATTGTAGTGTGTATCATTTACTGTAAATATTTTATTCCCTTTAGAGGAGGGATACTCAACTTGGGGGCCACTTTTGCAGAATGACATGAGACTAAGGGGTCGGTCGCAGCAGCCCCATGTGTGTTTCTAGGATTTAAGAACATTTCTAGGATTTTTTTGGAAGTTTTCTGATTTAAGGACACTTTTAGGATTTTTGGACATTTCATGGAATTATGAGGATGTTTGTGTGATTTTAGGACATTTCTAGGATTTTAGGAAGTTTTTCTAATTTTAGGACACTTTAAGGATTTTAGGATGTTTGTGGGATTTTAGGACATTCTTCAGATTTTAGGACATTTCTTGGATTCCAGGATTTTAGGATGTTTGCAGGATTTTAGTACATTTCTAGAATTTCAGGGCATTTTTTAGGATTTAAAGAGGTTTCTAGGATTTCCGAACTTTCTATGAGTTTAGGACATTTCTCAGATTTTGAGAAATTAGGGGCTCAGCAAGGGCCTCTGAGGGATCCTTCACCAGCACTTTTTTTTGTACACATGCTCTATTTTGATGCTGTTTTATGCACTCTTGTACCTTATACTAAAAGTACAAAAACAATGCCAAGTGTGAATCACTTTAATTTTATTGCAAATTAGAAAATGGCTCTGGGGCCACTCTGCGCCCTATCAGTGGCCAGATTTGGCCCAGGAGGCATAAGTTGAGCATCACTGCTTTGGGGTATTCTGCACAAAACCTTGCCTTTTATTTATTCTTGGAAGAAAAATTGCCTATTCATGTTACTTATTCTTAATAAGAATAAGAATCCCAGTGCACATATTCTTCTGTGGAGTCTCTTTACAATAACCAGAATCATTCAATAAATAGAGAATAATATGCTGTAAATGAAGTCTTTTTAAATTAAAACATCCTTTTAGCTACTGGGGATTGATCTCAAAGCTGCTACCAATTTAAAATGTTCCTTCATAAAAAGTAAAGGTCCCTTCAGTCATTGTTGTGTCTTTTATAGCAGTAATTGTGTAGTGATATCAACATTGGACGGAGTACATTATGTCTCTGATTACTTAGAGGAAGACGAGTGACGCAGGACACTTCCACTGCAGCCAAGCTTTAAAATCTCTTAATAAAGAGGTTTGTGAGGTTTATGTTCCTAAATTGTGGATATTTCTTCCATAGCTCCTTTAATTGAGTAGATTTATCTTGGTAAAACGCAGTTGTCGTATTGAATTCATAGTGCAGTATGCAACGCACCACTGGAGCTATCAGAAAGTTTTCCATTCAGTTTGTTCCCTGGTTAATTTTGGCGTAATACATTTTCTCTTTTACATACATCATAAGAGAAACAATCGGTGTCACCCACAGATAAAACTGCAGCTCTGCTGAAGTGGAGACTGGAATGCTATGAAAATGCAAATTGAATGTATTATTTTGTAGTAATTGTGAGTAATGTAACAGGAGATAAGGTATAAATTATGTGTTAAGCCTTGTAATTGGCTTTAAATTGGTTTTGTTTCTGGACTCTGAATATGAGTCTTATAACATATTATTCATTCATTTTATGAATCATTTTATCCTAAAACGGCTTGATAATAGAGATCATGATTTCTTGGTTGTTGCAGAGTCATATATTTTAAGCTTGTAAAACTCATTCTAAAGCAATTTCTGCCTCAGCATTTGGAAATATTGGTCGTCTAATTCTAGTTTCTCAGACTTGTAAGCACAGTGTAATGACAATGCCACTGGTTCTGTCCAAGTGTGTTCTCATCTGACGTCATCTAGCTGCGTTTCGGTTGGATGCAGATGGTGGCTTTCGGCACCACGCTCATATGCTAAAAGCACTGACAAGCGGACGTATTTGATAAGTTTGGAGTGGGTAGGCAGAATTAGTTACTGTTCTACAGAGTCAGGCTAATTGTTTCCCACAGTTTGAGTCTTTTTGATAAGCCTACTGAAAAACACATCTTATGCTGATAGCTGGTATTAGATCACTTTAACAAGTCAAAGATGGTCTTAGATGGTCCTAACCCACTTCTTGACCAGCTAAACCATCAAAAATAATATGAAAATATACCATAAACTGGTCAAACATCAAATTTCTTAAGATGGTTAATCTGGGGGGACTTGAGCGTGGTATTAGTCCTCTCATCTAACTCTCCACCAGAAAGCAAACATGCATGTTTGAAAGTCAAACTTTTGCTGTAAGTGTCTTGGATCACATAAAGAACAAAATGTACAATTGTGTGACTGAATTCATTGCCTCTGAGGAGTGTAAATGAAGTCCAGCGACTGTGTGTCATTGCTTTTTTATGTGGAGTGAATCATATTTGGCTTCCGAGGATTTGCCAATAAATGTTACATGGCACTTGGAAAGAAAATGCAACAAACAGAACTCTTAATTTTCTCAAAAAATCTTACAATCTGACTGCATTTAATTTCTTATTGGTTTCCACATAAATAAGAGGACAAAACACTCACCGTCTCAAATCTAGTTATTTTCTGGCATAACATCAGGTTCACATGAGGTTCACCGTGGGGAAGTTTTGCCTGTTTCTCAAAGATCAATAGAGCCACACATGTGCGCGGACACACTGCCAGCGCAAGTCCGTGCTGTCTATTAGTCAGAACCATCTTTATTTCACACAGTGAGTCAAAGGGTATGAGCTCGCCCGAAAAGCAACAGCTGGAGCCTGCCAGTGGCCTTAGGGAAGAAAACCATGATTTGAAGCAGACAAGGACTTGGAAACTTTCAGGCACTCAATAGAACTTATAGACATAGTCTTTTTAAGATATCAAATAAAAATCCATATATCTGACATCAAGAAAACTGTCTGTGAAAACACTCTTTTGATCTTTTGATTCATAAAACGCCTCAGACGACAGACCTTGAGGAAAGCTTTGGATGAATAGTTCAACAGATGTTCGAGACTTCAAGACGTCAAAAAAGTCAGAGAGAGATCAAAATAAAAAGTTTTTTAAAAAAGATGTTTTCACATTATGAGCAGTACTATTTTCCCATTTTAAAACCTGAGCAAATTGATGTGATTTCTATCAAAAAGATGGGGAGAAGGCAATGAGCAATTTAACAAGATATCTCCCCCCAAAAGGAAGAAATTAGTGAAAAAGTACAGGCCAATTATCTGAAAAAAAAGATAATCACCTGAAAAAATGTATGTAAAAATATGTGTACATTTTTTCAAGTAATATAATTTAAAAATATAATCATGATAATTATAATTATAGTTTTCTGGACAGTTTTTTTTTTTTAAATTCCCCTTTGTAAAAACTAATTCTCAGGGCATTTTCTTGTCACCTTTTAATAATTTCTGGCAATTTGTTGGTCACGTCTTGGAAGGTTGATAATTGCCTTTTTCCTAGTGTTTTAGAAAAAAATGTATTTGTTCAGGATTCAGATGTTTAAATCTTTGTGAAAGTCATCTGAAAGCACAACAAGAAAAAAGCAACATGTGAGGAGTTGGGATGAGCACTTGTGGCAAAACATGTTATCCGGCAGAGTTTTGCATGCTCTCAGGATGTTGCTCAAACTACAGACTGTACTTCAGCATTTTAACGTCACCCGTCACCGTGGACGCAAAGACCGTGGAAGTGCATCAAGAGACAGACCCACCCCTCAGACCAAAATCTGATCAATCTGTAAAACTAGACAGAGCTGATCAAATGTAGACCATGATTCTGTTACTGCCCTGCCTATTTCTCTCCTAAAATGTTTTTAGTAACATATTTTGGTGCATTGTTTAGCTGTAATACCGAGAGTTTGTGAACAGGACATGGACGCCATACTGCGTCCTGCACAGTGAAAATGAAGTTGTCAAAAGAAATAAAACAGATTCAGAAGCTTATCTGACAATTTACCACATCAGGATTCAACAAGAAAACATATACAGTTAATCAGCATTGGTGCCAAATCAAAGGAAAATAAAAGGAAATCAAAGGAAAATGCTTTTTAAAAAAAAAACCCAAATGATACTGGCTTCATATCAAGCAAGGAGAACTTTCTTCAGAATTACCAAACATAAATCTTATTAACTAATGATGCTACGTTCAAAATAATTACCAGCAAAACAGAATGACATACTGAGGAACATCTTATTTTAATCCTGCACAGGGACAGTAATCAGTGTTTTGAAAAACAAATTAAAAAAATCTTACACTTATAGTCAATCTTGCAAAAAAAAACATCCCCAGTGTGGAAATGGCTTCACTGAGGAGGTGATCAAAATTCGATCCACATTAGCTCATCAGCACAGATGTTCACATGAGGCTCATACACGGCACAACCACAGCAAAAAAAACCAACAAACATTACATATTACACAATTTTCCAGAGTAGAACTGAATTACCAGCCACTCTGAAATGTCTTTTGTAATGACACGGACATTGAGTGCGCAGACGGATGGATTTGTTCTTTGGCCATTATCTCAGGCTGAAGAGAAATAACTTCATTAGCGTGGGGGGGGCGGACTGTGAGCCTGGGTTGCTGGAGCATGGGAGAAGATAGAGACAAGAAAAGGCAGAAAGGAACAAATGTGAATGGGATCAATTTGGTGGAAGTAAACAACACAAACCGCAGATACCATAGGAAATGATATTAGAGCTGCAAGAATTTTAAACAGGTATGCATGAAAAGTGCATGCTGCGAGTGCAAACTCATGCTTCTGAGACAGTGTCTTTTATACAAAAACTATTCAGTGTACAAATATGACAATAAAAAAAAAAGAATCCAAAGTACCGACCCATTCACCAGAAAAATACTGGCATTGTATGTTTCTGCAAACCATGAAAACGTTTCATTTGTATGTTATTATGTAGCTAATACATTGAAACTTTACATTTCTTTATGCTTCAGTGATTAATGGCTCGTACAGGTTTTGACACAAAAACTAATTCGTTATGGTTAGGAAAAGATTGTGTGTTTGCTACCCGCTTTTCAAAGCACTATCTTGCCAGGAAACGCAGTGATGTCTCCGTAAAGAAAAAAAATGGTTTTGGTAGCACTATCTGTGCTGAAAACAGCAATGGGTCGCTAAAAATAGCCAGTTTTGGTGTTTGTTGGTCTCAGGCCAGCTATAAGGAAATTTGGGCAGAGGGACAAAGTTTTCCACAGTGGGTCCCTCAATCATCGGCCTAATATTTCCAGTACATGGTATTATTAAATGGTAAGGAACTGTACTTTATCAGAATAGGGGGGTGGTTTGGGCAAAAAGCATGACCCTCCCTTCACCGTAAGTTACCACATTTCACAGTTTTGGCTATGATAAATGATGGGATTTGGGAAAATGTTTACCTGTAAAACCCAGTTGTGAGTTTTGAATAGAAAATACAATGACTTAAAGTCCCGTCTGTCCCTCCACTAAGCTAAATCAAAGACCAAAACTCCTTCACCAGTGTTTAATTTTTAAAAAATTTGATATCTGTAGCTTTAAAACTGAGCCCGCTACAGCAGGTTGTGTTTCCTAACATTAGTTTGCATAACTTCTCACCACCAGCTGCGCCTGAAACACCCTCTGTTTCTTCACACTTTTTGGCCAGACGTTTGGCCTTTGTCTCTATCCTCCTCTCATCTTCCTGTTGTCTCTACACACTGGCTTTTGTTTTGAGGCCCTGATGCAGTGTGCTTCATATGTTTACATCAAATTTATGTATTTATCATGTAAATACAAAAACTCTTGTCAGTGATGTAAGTCAGTGAATAAACTGATAGTTCGCTGTACTTGGGCCTATTTAATGGTTAACCACAGACCCTTTCATTTTTACACCTTAACCCTTTGGAACCTGAACATATTGGTGTGATTTCTTTCAAAAACATAAGGAGAAGGCAACAAGCAGCTTAACAAAATGTGGCCCAAAAAATCACAAAAAAGTTACAAGCCATATAACCCATGATCTTTTTCTGAAACCCAACCATGTTGTTTTGGTGCCCAAACCTCAGGAATGTGAAAGTGAAACCTAAAAAACTAATTACAGCCATGAAAAGGCTGATTGCATCCCTCTGAACCTGCCAGCAGGTGTAGCAGACCCTACTGACCCTGAGTCTCATAACCACTGATAGCTGACACGCTGTGCTCAAAGACCTGGAGAAATAAAACACAATGATCCAACACATCTGCTCATATAGGGATAGGATGAGATTTATTCTGCATACTACAGTTATATAATCCTGGTGTGACGGCTGCTGGGACGGGTCCAGATATTCTGTTGGTTACACTCATATAAAAGCCTAACACTAAACCAACAGCATGGCCAACATTTATTACAGCTGTAAGAAAACAGCCTCACACTTACGCACTGGCTCTGCCTCGCCACAGCAGAGAGACACTTTTATATGCAGGGAAAAAAGAAAGATAGGAGAGTCGACTTTACAGATACAAAGGACATTTGGCTTCACAGATACAAAGTTTGAGGCTTGGCAGACAAGGCAATGCATCTTCGGCACATGCTGTCTCCCCTCTGTACTATCTAAATCCTCCCTGGCCCACAATCTTAGTGAGAATACAACAGATTCGCTGACTAGGAGAAACAACTGATAATGAAAAAGGATAAGAATGAATATTGGAATTCTCTTTGTGTTACATTTTACAGTCTGAGCTGCTGCACAAACAGACTTTTAAAAATCTGCATGATGAATGATGTCACTGCCACCGTGTAGTCACTGGGTACGCTGGGTCATTTTTTTTTCTTGGCTTGGAGCATAGTGTTAGAGGGTTTTGGGACAGCGTCATGGTATCTGGATATAATTTTGAGCCAACTGTGACATAAGGGCTCAAAGAGAGCAGTGTCGTAAGAAGTGCAGCCAAAAACATTTTCATGGGAGATTTTTAATTATGTTTAATTGGGTGAAAATTAGTAACTGTGGCAGAATTTTTAGAAGACATTTCACAATATACAAACTTTTCTGGGTCTGGTGTCCATTTAAAGCTGGGGTAGGCAAAAATCTGAAAAGGGCAAAACTTGAAACACCGTCCTACTGCAGCTCTCCTCTCTCTCTCCCTCATTGTTCCCACCTTTATCGAACTTCTGAACAATGCTGCTCAAGGCTGCAGAGATACTACTAGTTACTAGTGCCAAATCACACCAGCTAGTGCTGTTTGTTCATATGTGGTCTGTTTTATTGGGAGTGTGAAGCCATTTATGGATTCACATCTGAGTTCAAGACAAATTTCCCTACAGGGACAATAAAGTGTATCGTGCCATACCGTATCGTAATGTATTGTACCGTATCGTATTGCATCGTATGGTATGGTATCGTATCGTATTGCATCGCATCTTATCATAAGCCTCTTCCACTAGACAACCACAGGCACATGTACATGCTTCATACAGTAACCCAGTGTTTCCCATACATTAATTTATTTAATATTAATATAATTCTCTTAGTCCCTTCTTGCAATGCTTTCTCTCTGTTTATCAGACCACAAGTGAGACAAGAATTAGTGCACCACCCAACCCTTCACTGCGGGCTCTTGAATGCAAATATGTGTTTCCTGTGATAGCATGACCCCCCCCCCAGATTGGGTAGTTATTGTTGCCATCGTTGGTTGGATTGGTTAGGGTTAGAATATCGGGGTACGCCAGGGTAACCGTCATGAACTGTTGTTAGATGAGTTAGTTGAAAGCGTCTCATCAAGACACATAAGGCGCCTTTGGCATCAATATTCAAAACGTTCTGATCCCAAACTGTTACATGTTGCCACTTTGCAGAGGACTTGTCGTCTACATATTACGCTCTGTTTTCTTCTGCATCTGCTGTTGGTGTTTCAGAATGCCGCTACCATGATGTCAAAAGAAGCACATGGTGGGATGGCGCTGCACGTGGTTATGTTCAGGCAACACAAGCACAAAGCAACCAACGATGAGATGTCAACAAACACACATTCTGGCACAGATGGTTCAAATTAGGGGAAAAAGGCACATGGCAAGAAGTTGAAAAAAACATCACATTTAGACTTGAAGCAAACACTGGTCTCCCGTCTGTGTTTTGTTGGACCCATTCGCCCCCCCCCTCCTGCCTGCCCCATTGGCACCCAAGTGCTACTTATATTACGTCTTTACCGGCAGCGTTTCAACCGATGGGCCATCAGCATATCATGCAGATGCGACAGGTTCCGTTTGGCCGTCCGATGGCGTATAATAAATAACACTACGACCGGTTCTGTCTGGCCGCATTCTCAGCTGATGCTGTCCAAGGGACATATTAAACAGTCACGAAAGTTTACTTTTCGTGTCGAAGCTTATGCTGAGAGTACTGCAAAAGCGGCGGTATTTGAAGACTTCAGAATGAAAATGTGCTGTTTATGGTGCTGTGCAGGAACTTGCATCTCAAAAATCCCATAACAGTTGAGGCGAGACCTCCCTGACAGTGCCAACAAAAAGTATTTTGTAGAGGGAGCATTGTATCAGATTGGATTACATTGCCTGAATGTCCATCATTTCTGTAGTTTTCTTGCCGGTCAACTCTTACCACTCCTGTCAGGTCAGACCCTTTCATTTCCTGTCTGACCGGTATAGCCCTCATTTGGTTTCTACCATTCCCCAGTCACCTGACCATCACCTGCAAGCACACCTGTCCTTCATCCCCTATAATCAGGCACTTGGTGTATATACCTGCCCACTAACAGCAGCCCTTTGCCACACTGATCTCTGTAAATTCATGTTATTGTGTTTCAGCCATCTGCTCTTGTTCTGCTTGTTTGGAGGTTTTGATCTCGGCCTGTTTTGTCTGCCTGTCTGCTCCAATTTGGACTTGTTTGCCTTTGCTGACAGCTGACTTCTGTGCTGAACACAGACAGAGTAAATCCCACTTTGATTTCACCTCCTCTGCCTTCGTGTTTTGCTTTTTGACACACAACACCCACCAGTGCTGTGACAATAAGTGGATCCATTAATGATCCCTCAAATATGGGGTGAAGGTTTCCAATGACATTACACAGTTCAGTGCAGAAGTCAGTCTCATGTTGGTCCCAAAAATGTAAAAATTAATCCTTTTCTGCAGTCACCGAGCCTGGTTGAGCCAGGTTTGTGAAGCAGAGGTTTGCCAAACTGGGATGTAATACTAGCTTGGTCAATTTAGCTCGAAGTTGGAGGCACTTTTTCACAAAATAGGTTGTTAAATTGGTATGTACCTCTGCACATCAGAGGCAAAGAACTGCTAGGAGAAATACAATATCTAGACTGAAGTCCTTTTGTGTCTCTTTTGGGTAATTTTATCTTTTTTAGGTCATTTTGTGTCTTGTATTGTGTCTCTTTGAGATAATTCTCTCTCTTTTTTGGTATTTTTTTTATCTCTTTGATGTAATTTTTGTCTTTGGGTTATTTTGTATCTCTTTAAATTTATTTTTCGTGTCTCTTTGAGGTCACTTTTTGACTCTTGGAGGTCATTTTGTGTCTTTTTGAGGTTACTGTGTATCTCTATGAGGTAATTTCTCTTTTTTTGGTCATTTTGTGTCTTTTTAAAGGTAATTTGGTGCCTCTTCAAGGTAATTTTATGACTTTTCTGGTCATTTTCTGTGTCATGGAAGTCATTTTGTGTCTTTTTTAAGGTTATGTTGTGTATCTTTGAGGTAATTGTGTGTCTTTTTGATCATTTTGTGGCACTTTGAGGTCAACATTTAGCGATTTAGCTTCAATGCAAAAAGAGGGAGGTCACCAACAACTCCACACTCTGCTTTTTATTTATGAGATTGTCCTATGTGAGTAGGTGGAGTTTTCCTCTTCAAAATGATTTAATGTCAATGTAAACATGCCACAAAAGACTTCAAATCAAAACTAAGTGACACACCCTGAACCCATAACGTGACTTCATTTTCCATTTTGTCTTGACGCCGCATTGAAATTCCTTTTGCAGAATAATGTCACAGGGCAGGCATTGTTATGCTTCTCCAGGCTGCCACTCCACTCTCTGACAGTATGTTCCCTTTCTTTAGAGGCGCTGCGGGTTTCTAATAAAAGTGGAGTTGCACACATGCTGATACATCTTATAACTGTCGTAGAGGAGTAGAGGATACAATCTGTTATTGTAAATTCCTCAGAAACGTAGGAGCAACAGCAACACAGAGACAGGACTTACTAACAGACAGCGTCCAATTATTTTCTTTCAGTTATTGTTATTATTGAGGTTAGGTGCTGCAGTGATGAGCAACGAGGCATCTCGCCACATCGTAAATCAGACTGATGCACACAGCAGACTCGGGTTTATGTAAGACTTATGTAACAAAGTCACTCACTTTCTGATTTTCTGTTATAATCAGCATTTTGATTTTAAAGGTTAGTACAAGCACAGATCCTCAAAAGGGCTTTAGTTTTTGAGATACCCCAATCTGAGGTAGAACAAAACACGATTAGTTTTTCAGAATTTTGATATCTCCTTCATCAAAGAGATGGTTGTAACCAAAATACATTATACTGCAAAATATAGCAAAAAGTGACTAAAAGATTAACTGAGAATATTGCCCTGTTTTCCATGGATACATTACTGAACAGACCTACAAGATATAGGCCCAGGGGCCCAAAGGGTCAGGGGGCCCTGTGGCCTTCACTTGCAAACTGTCGCTCAAATTAACACATACCAACCAGAGAGAGCTTCAAAATAACCACAGAGATGCAAAAAGATCACAAAGAGACACAAAGGAACTGCAAAAAAAACAAAATAACTACAAAAACGGACAAAACAGCCACAAAAAGACACAAAATAACTACAAAGTGACAAATTGACCAAAAAATAAAATTACCCCAAAGAGACACAAAATTACCACAAAAAGCCTTTAAATACAACCATGTCATAGGCAGAAATTTCACAAAGACACGTTTTAAAGGGAAGTTACTTTTTACTTAAGGTCATGTATGATGGTATGTTGCAAAGTTTGTACAGTAAGGAGTAAAATTTTCATGCTAATATATGTGAACGTATGCAAAACTGTTTTTTAACCATTTTATATTTTTGCAGCTACATTTAAAGATACAATTTAAATCCGTTAACCTATTGCCATGTACACTGCTCTGCTCTATTGGCAATGGGAAAGGACTCCATCGCCTATTTTTAGCAAGTTTTTCCACACACACACACGAATTTTGCTGGAAAAAGGTTATAAGATACAAACACCATTCCAGCTTCTATGCCTGCAGAATTATACCCACAGTGTGTACAGTGTCTCCTTTTTTTGGTAACTACATATATATAATTAGTTTTTAGTCTGTAAAAAGTGTAGTGGTCCAATAATGCCTTCTGAAAAAGTGCAGGAGTAATGTGCCCCCCCTGTAATTTACTCCCCTGATTATAATGGAACATTTTCTAAATTAATTTGGAGAAACCCATTTTCAACAACCTGTTTACCACTTAAAACTTGTTCTGCTTTTGCTGAAGCTTTAATTTATGCAAGTCACAACCCTGAACGATCACTCATGCAGTGGAAAAATGCGAGCAGGACTCCTCCTCAGATGAAGGTGATGGTGTAACGTCTACTGTTTCCACTGGAAACATTACGCTCACATTGAGTGGAATTGTGGCTTTCGCAAATTAGATCGCTCTTAGCATGTTAGTTCTTGTGATATAAGATCGCATTTATTCTTCCCCTGGGGCGTTGCTTTTATGAATATAGCGGGGCTTAGGAGTACTGGAAAAAGCACTGTCATGTCATTTGAATGGCATTTCTTGAATCAACATTTTAAAAGTGTCTTCAATGCTACTGGCATTCTGTTTTAACATGAGGAAACATTTCACAACTTTTATTTCCAAAGTACATGCAGTTAAAATCGGTGTTGTCGAGACAAATTATAGGTCCGTGCTGTGACAAAGCTCTCTGACTGTCATTACACAGCAGGTGACCATCACATGTATTTCTATTTCCTTTTAACTAAGCTGTAATTTGATGCCAGCAGGCGACTAAAGAACAGGTGGTCTCTACAGGAAGCTCAGTGAACATGTTTCATGCCTCCTGAATTCAGCTTGTAGTCTGCGTGCTGCCAGCTGCACGTATGCTTTACAACAGTATTTCTGCAGTAAGATAATGACTCTACACTTTGTGTTTAAAAGGCCCAGTAATCACAGACTTTAACAATATGCAAGTAAAGCCTCATAAAAACAATAAAAATGTTGGCAACATTTTATTTTAAGGTACACATATACAGTATATTAACCATTTAGTGGCTGCTTTAAGCATGCGTATTAGTAACATATCGACTCTTTATTAATCATATGGATCCCAACCTGGGGGGCCAGACCCCCACTATGTGTCACTTAAGCTTTACGTGGTAAGAGAATAGGTCTATGGCTCAGCATTTCACTAATTTCTGTGAAGAAAACTACATTTTTTAAGGTTTAGATTTTTATTTAAAATAGAAATTTAAAACAAATCTCACAGGACAAGGCCACAACAAAGACCTGAACACAACCTTAATTCACAGAAAAAATTAATTCACAGAGCCGTTACTCTCTCCTTATTCATCCTGCATTAGAAAAGTATGCAGTTAACACAACCAACCAGCTAAAGAAGAGACTAAATTTTTTTAAAAGCATATTAAATATGTATGATTTATAAAATTAAAAAAATACATAATACAGACAGACCATTGTATAAAATAATTCCTGAAAGCATGAGGAAAACTGTATCTCTGACACTATATTAAATGAATAACTACATTAAAAATTAATAAATAAATAAAAGATGAAGAAAATGCATGTAATTAAAATATATGAAATGAATCATTTAAAAAAACACAAAAATATTCTATACAAACTGCAGTATAAGTCTAACCTTAATGTCCCTACATTGGAAAGATGCGCTCTGCTAATTCTGACATTATACATTTAAAGTGGCCAATTAGGACATCGAAATTTGAAATTTAGGGATGCATGCTGGTTGGTTTGTGTCAGTCAAGTGCCCCGTTTCCACTGAGTGGTTTGGCCTGACCTGACTCACTTTTTGTTCCAGGTCCTTTTCTCTCCCCCTCAGTGTAGGCGGGATTCTCAGTTGATCGCCATAGCGACGCTGCATACAGCTGCCATGATGTCATGTTCAGTGTGACCAGCAGGCCCCCAGGAAGTGCGCCACCCTCTGAAGCAAAATTTACATAAGCTGTGTCCCAATTCAGGGTCTGCATCCTTCGGAGGACGCAGCCTACGCGGTCTACGGAGGCGAGTCCTTCGGAGGCACCTCCGAAGGCCACATTAACGGTTGTTAATTGGGACAGTCGAGCCTTCGGAGGATTTCCTGGTTGCGTCACCAGATGTTCCCGCCCTTTCCCCCATGACAGTTTATTCCTGCCGTCAAGGCTCGCCAGAGAGAGAGAGACGGGGGGAGAAAAAGAGAGAGACCGAGAGAGGGGGAGAGGGAGGGAGGGAGGAAGAGAGAGGGAGAGAGAGAGAGAGAGGGGGGGGGCACTAAAGCAAAGAAATTATTTTATTTTTAAAATTTATTTTTTTATTTAAATTTTGCTGGAGGAGGAGGACAAGTGCCTCTGTCCGCGTCGGAAGCTGAGTTTTCGGGCAGTACAGCCTCCGTCAGCGGGCTGCGGGCAGCACAGCGGGGCTGCTAGGTGGCTACGTGTTAGCATTACTAACGTCACGTATTATGAATGAAATTATGAGATTTTAATGTCCCTCTAAGTTTAACATATCTGGCGTTTAATTTTCAAATGAGTAAAAACCCACATTAAGTTAAATCAACGCTCCGATCTCCGCTCTCTGCCGCCATTATTTTTGAAGATCGCGGGCGCGCAAGGAATCTTGGGAAATGGAAGGCCGCGAAGGATATTAGCGATGTGTCCTCCAAACAGAGGGAAAAGGAGGCCGCATTTGTGGGCTGCGAAAGGAGGAGCCTTCGAATTGTGACCAAATGGGACAGCCTTCGTGCAGCGCTGTGACGTAATCAGCCTTCGAATGCAGCCTCCGAAGGATGCAGACCCTAGTGGCCGAAAGTGGAACTACGGCGTCACGTGATGCACACTGGCCCAGAAAGACTTTCCCCCGTTTGTTAACATTGGGAAAGAGACCTCCTTAAATCACTGGATAATTTTTTTTGAGACATGTTGACTTTTCAGAACGCTTTTTTTAAATAGCCATTATTGAAAACATGAAGTCCTAAAGACGTAAAATGCGCCATTTCCGAATCAAGATTTGGAATTCGGTATTTCTCCAGACTTAAAATGAACGCGCACAGGACCCGCAAACTCTACAACGTGAACGCGCATGTAACTCTTAGAGTCACTGACACAGCACATGTTTCGTGCTGGCCGTAGTAATGGATATTTTTGTATCATAATTCATCAGTTTTACCATTTTACATCACATCCATACGCTGCTGGCTGTAAAGGCTGTAATATGGATGTCTTACCGTGTCCGTATCAGAGACCGTATACAGTCTACGGTCTGTATTCAAACGACCAGTTATCAGCGCGGAGCACTAGTGACAGTTATTAAACGGTACTGAACGCAGTATTTACTTAAAGTTGAGCGGTCTAATAATACACGGGGCAATATTACAAGGCATCACCTTTAATTATATTTTTGTGGGCAAAACACATTTTGATTCTGTTAATTTAATTTCTCCGGTCGTGATTACGATATGACTCCCTGATAAGTTGTATGTATATTTGTGTGTACTACGAGAGGAGTGCTGGTGAACGAGCGCTGTTCGGCTGTCGTTAATCACTTCTACGCATGCTCTATGGGCCAGTAGATCCGGGTATTTTACACTTTTCTAAACCCGGAAAAAGAGTTTTCTCTGCTTCATGCGCCACTGAGCAGCTGTCATAGGAATGAATGAGGCCTCACCCCCACGGCTGTATCCAGATCTGTTTTGGGGGCTCCAGAGGAATTTTTTAATGAACAGGCTCTTGTTGTTTTTCATGCAGTCAGCCATCTTATTAACCCCCCCACCCCTTTTTTTTTTTTTTTACTTTGCAAATAAATTATGAATCGTGACGTTAAAAATAGAAGTGGTTGTATTCATATCCCTGATAGAACTCAATACTCGTTATTAAAAATGTGTACGAGTTGCAAATATAGTTAATATTGCAATATATTATATATTATTTTTTTAGGGATTTAATACATGAATAGAATGACAGATTATTATGCTGTTTATTATTAGGCCTATTCTTATTTTTGAAAAAACATGACTTAAGCTCCCCAGTTAAAAAAGATATTTGAAGTGTCTCCCCTGTTTTGCTACATTATATTAAGTATTGTTTCTAATATGTTGTGTCTTTTTGTGTTTTCATGTATGTCCTGTCTTCATAGTGTAACCGTTTAATGCTTTGAAACATGGATAAACATCACTTTTCTTCTGCTGCTTTCCGATGTCTTTGCAAGTATTTAAACCTTCACATCCTACGCAAATTGGTTTGTTTTCTTTTGAATACATGGGGAATGGGTGATGGGCAACTTGGACGGAAATATTTAGCAAATTGCAGGAAGTTAGTTAGACTTGGAATTGAAAAAAAAAAGCTTGTGGAAAAATTCCAAAACAAAAGGATATTTAAAATTATTTTAATTACATATTTAAAATTATTTTTTTTAAGAATTACATAATTGTTGTTATTTTTTATTTTTTATCTTTTTTTTTTTACCTTGTTTGTTTGTTTTAAACTTTTTTGTTTTTTAATTTTCGGATGTATTTCTTGTTACTTTTTTTTGCTAATTTGTGGGTGTTTTCTTCTTATGTTGCACATTGCCATCTTCCAATGTTTTGGAAAGTAATCAAGCCAGTTCGGTCAGTTTAAAAACATTAAAAACTTACATAATATATCCCACAAATTGTCTCTCATGTTTTGCCCAACTCATTTTGGGTAGCAAAACTATTCCATCACTTTACAAAAAGTGCATAATTCAACCAAATAATGTAGTAATCTGATCCAATTCAACAAAAAACCAAAAAACTCAAATCAAAATTTCTGCCACATGTCGTCAGGTATTCAAAAATGATACGTTTTTATAAAACTACTGGAGTATAATTACAGGACTTGTGCGTTGGAGTGCGTTTAAAGTTTTATACATGTGGTCACTTGTTTATTTCTCAATAACTCTTTTTTTTAACCATCATCGCCAGCTTGTCACGGCTCTGTGGATGAGTCCGGCAGCGGTGTCTGCTGCAGACTGAATGCAGCCTTTTAAAGTGACGGAGAGGCTGTAATTTGAGCGCAGAGGTATTATTAGCCAAAAAGCCCGAGCGCGGCACTTGAGACATCCAGATGTTGCGTTTGAGGCACCGGAGAACAACAGTTTCCACGCTGAGACAAACTTTCATACATCGCTTTTCCTGTTGAGCGGCAGCGATGGGAGCTGGCGGGCTCGACTGAAGGAAGACAAGTCAAACATTTTCACGCCACTTTTATCAGTTTGGACAAAGAGGATACAAAAGAGGACACGAGAGCTACGATTTAACTGCGCAGTTTGGACGTTTAAACCTGATTGAAATGTGTTTCTACGCTGGTTTGGAGTTAAATAGTCCACACTGTCGCTGAAATTAC
The DNA here is from genome assembly GCF_026936395.1 of Plectropomus leopardus. Classification (NCBI taxonomy): domain Eukaryota; kingdom Metazoa; phylum Chordata; class Actinopteri; order Perciformes; family Serranidae; genus Plectropomus; species Plectropomus leopardus. The sequence continues at coordinate 5,761,595 of NC_142176.1, read as the reverse complement.
GTTTAAAACTTGTTTTTTGTCACTGTTTGTGAGTGCGTTTTTTGGGACATCATGGCTTTTCTTCACTTGCTCCTGTGCGCCGGGATGGTGTCGCTGCCCATGTGTGGTGCGTTTTTCCGGGGACCCCTGCACCCGGAGATGTCCAACGGCACTTTTCATCATTATTTCGTGCCGGATGGAGACTACGAGGACAACGACGACCCGGAGAAATGCCAAATGCTTTTCAAGATGACCGACGACCGAAAGTGCGGTCTGGACGAGGACCAGGACGCAGTGATACGGGATGATTTTACCATCATCAAGAGGCAGATCGAGGACTCGGCCCGGGTGCTGGAGGGGATCGGGAAAAGCATCTCGTACGACCTGGACGGAGAGGACAGCTACGGGAAGTATTTGCGCAGGGAGACGGCGCAGATCAGCGAGGCGTTTACAAACTCAGAGAAATCTCTGCTGGAGCTGGAGGTGAAATTCAAGCAGAGCCAAGACAGCGAGCTGAAAGAGGAGCACCGGCTCAGCGACGACTTTCTCAACATGGTAGTGCACACACGGGACGTCCTGAAGGACACGGTGGACATTTCTCTGGGACTCAAGGACAAGCACGAGCTCCTGTCTCTGATCATCCGCAGCCACGGCACGAGACTGAGCAGACTGAAGAACGAATACATGAAGTTTTGAGAGAAAGTAGATCCTACAAGTCTCTTTACAGTACTATTTTTATTTTTTATTTTTCTACGGTGGAGTGTGTGACCATAAGGCAGAGGTAGGGCAAAGAAAGAGAGCATTCATATCAGGGATAAAATCAAAACTTAAAGGGTCAGTACACCTAAATTCTAAACAAAACACATATTTTCTTTCATAACCCTTTACAACCTGAGCAAATTGGCTTGTTTTCTTTTTAAAAACACAAGAGAAAGCTGCAATGTACCTGAAATGTACTCAGATATATTTTTAAAAAAGGAGGGGGGGTCCCCCGACCATGAGTCAAAGGCAGAGTATAAAAAATGACCAGTCATATCCGGGATACAAAGGGTAAGTACACCTAAATTCCAAACAAAAATACAAATATTTTCATTTTTAACCTTTTGACACTTGAGCAAGTTGGCTTGCTTTATGTAAAAAATACAAGAGGAAGTTCCAAGTCCTGGATTACAAAACAATAACCCCAAATTTACCAAATTAAGGAAAAGGGTTAAACAATTTAAAAAAAAAGAAAAGAATAAATAAAAATAAAAACAATATAGTTAATTATTTTGTATTTTATTTCATTTTTGTCCCTTTACCTTTTCGAAACCTAAGAAATTATAATTAAAAAAAAATAAATTTACCTTGATCTGTTCAAAAGCATAGAAGGAAATTATGAATTACAAGAAAATCACGTCAAATTTACCCCCAAAAATAAAAAAAAAGGAAAAAACAAATAGAAAGTTAAAAAAATGAAAAACGTTATCAGTCATTTCAATAACTATTATTATTGTAAATAGCCCATAGTTTTAATGACATGACATTTTTCCTTTTTTAATTCAGTAACTTTTAATAATTTCTCTTTCTGCCTTTCTTTCCCCCTTTTTTCTTGTAGGTTGTTGGACATCTCTTGCCAAGTTGCTCATTGCCCTTTTAGTCATGTTTCTAAAGAAATCAAACACATTTGCTCAGGTTTTAAAGGTTTAAATGGTTGTGAAAAGCATCTGAACACAGCTAAAGAAAACTGCTATCATTGTAAAAGAGCAGTGTGTAAGATTAATGGCATTTAGTGGTGAGTATTGCAGACTGCAACCAGCTGAAACTTCTCCCGGTTAGAATTCCTCCAGTGTTCATTGTTGAGTTTTTTTACCAGGAGTCAAATAATCATCAGACGTCTGTTCCTCTCCGAACTAACAAACATGAAGATATGAATTGGTAAAAACACTGAATAAAGTAGCTTCTCATTAAAAAATAAAAATTAAAAAATCTGTGTTTGTCTGCTTGTAGCAGAGGGCCTGCTAACTACACTGGACACAAAACACGAAAACGTTCCTATCTCGAGTTAGTGATTTGTTTGTCCATTCTGGGCTCCTGTAGAAAAATGGCGGTGCAACATGCTGGACTCCGTAGATGAGACCCTGCTCACTATGATATGAACGTGTCATTCTAAGGCAACGAAAATACAACAATTCGTATTTTCAGGTGATTATACTCTAAACACAACATACTTATTCCATTATATTCCATTTATGCCAGTATATCCCACTAAATCTTACACACTGGAGCTTTACCTGTAAAGTAGTGGTTCCCCACTTTGGTTCACTCCAGTGGTCAAAATATATCCACAGTGTTGGGAAGGTCACTTTTGGCGACAGTCACCCCGTTAAAAATAAATAAATAATGTAACTAAATGTAGCTATTTTAATTATTTCATCAAAGTAATATAACATTTTACATGTGACTATATTTTGATCACTTTTCTAACTTTTAAACTATGCTTAAAGATGGCAAAAGATGATAGATGATAGCCCACATCTCGAGTTATTAAGTATTTAATCAAGTATTTAAGCTTTTTACAAAGAAGAATATATTCAGATGTAACCCCTTTAATTACTTATTTTCTAAGTAAATGTTACTAATTACAGTTTCATTTATTTTGTAATTTAATTATGTAACTCTGTTACATGTTAAATAAGCAGTTAGAGCTCTCAATGCTCACAACTCATAGTCATAAGTGATTTGTGATAAAGGGTCAGAAAAGTATCAGAAAACAAAAAAAATTTGGGAACCGCTGCTTCAGAGGTATAAAGCCATGCAGATCGTTTTGGTTCATTTTGTCCAGGTTTTGTAACATCTGTCTCCAAAGCTGGGTTATCAAAACATGCAGAAAGGACAAGAACCCGGACCCCTATGGGCCCTCAAAAGCCTGCCCACTGTGTTTTGATAATTTGGTTATTTGCAAATTAAGTTTTACATTTACACAACTCAAGCACGATATCAACACTGATTGGCAATGCATTAGTACCTGATCTCATGGCCCTGTTTTGTAGAGGGGTCATGTGTCAGAATTTGCTTTTTGTCCTCATGTCGTAACTTTATTGAATGAAGTTGCGCTCCAAAAAACAAAATGTCATACTATGAGTGAAACAAACACTGTTCTGTTAACGTCCATTTCAGTCATGGCTGCAGAAATGTCAGTGGGTGTAGATATAAAAACACAGGTGTATCAAACCAAAACTGTCTCCATTGCTAGAAACTGCTAGTGTTAAGTAAGAAAATGTGTTGTGGGCAGTGAGGAGTGGGAAATACAGATAAAATTCTCTTTATATGACAGTATTGTGATACAATTTCTGGAGAAAAGCCAATTGAGAAATCGTTAATGGAAAAAATAACCAGAGAGGAATGTGTGTTTTTGGCTGAGCCAGCAAAGTGCTTCATCATATTGATGCAAAAGATCATATAAAAATCTGATATTGCCATAAAGTGGTCCTCCTCAGTGATTTGCGATGCTCCCAAAGATATTAAAGAGCAATAGAGCGATAAACAGTAAAAATCTTCAGAGAAATATAAATCATCTGACTGTAAATTGTCATATTGCCCACTCCTGGAGACCATTGTAACAGTCATTACACACCATGAAAACACACAATAGTAGCTGAATTACTTTATTAAAAACTGGCTTAATGTAGATAGCATCACTGTTATGTAATCCGTCCACCAATCAATATGCCTCTTTTCTTGGTCATTTTTTGTGATATAATCTGCTTGTAAATGGTCACAGGTTCGTGTGTGTGTGTGTGTGTGTGTGTGTGTGTGTGTGTGTGTGTGTGTGTGTAAAACAACGGCTTCGAAGATGAGTCAGCCAATCAAAATATTAGGAATGGGAAATATCAGTTTTCAAAACACTAGTACTGTAGTCAGATGAAGGGTTTTCCAAAATTCATTCAGTCCTCTGTGACCAAAAACACAGAGTAAGGCATTTTGGAGTGAGTCATGTTAGGATTAAGTAAAATTTGGGACACATCGAACAGCTTATGTGTCTGTGTGAATGCTGTGTTTGGTTTTATTTCGACCAAAAAGTTGAGAAAATTGGTTTTGGATAACTCTCAGTAAAGCAGAGGTGGACCTCGTGTAGTTAAAAGCTCTGAAAATGAGCTGTTGTCGCTCTTCTCTGACACTCCAGATGAATGTCTCTTAAAAATATCAAAGAATGTTTACATGTGGACATCTATGTTGTATTTTTGCTTTTAGGGCTTGCAGACTTTGCACAATTCTTTACTGTTTTGGTGCTAAAGGTTGTGACATGGTTTAAAATGCAAGGCCTTAACTGTGCTGTCCTGCACAGGCAGTATAATCATGGAACATGTACAGTGTATTATTAGAAGTAAATAAATACTGTGAGTGCCAATATCTTTATTACAAAACACCTTAATATGTATTCATTGTTTATATAAAGTTTTGGAATAGAGCTGCGTATATCTATTTACCTTTTTAAGATATGTGGTGTGATGTAATACATTGACAGATAAGACTGCAGGCAGCACTCGTGGACTTCGATGTCAAACACTAATCTGTGTGGTGATATTCTTAACGGATTGTGTTGTGTCTTAAATAAAAAGTTTTTGTTTGAGGAGCGGTTGCAAGAGCATGTTTTCATGGAAGAAGTTTTATGAGACATTCCTGAGAACACATGCGACGATTTGGATTTAGGTTGAAACATTCATCCTTTCCTTTATTATTGGTGTCTTCTAGTAGTTAATGATGTAAAAGTAAGATTAAATATGTCTTTGTTTTGCTGGAAATCCCTGTAGAGATACCTATTGTTATGCCCCTGCACTTTCATTAGATGTGGCTGGAGGCATTATATTTTTGAGTTGTCCGTCCATCCCATTTTTGTGAACGAAATTTTTCAAGATGGCCTTGAAGGATTTCTTTCAAATTTGGCACAAATGTCCACTTAGACTCATCGATGAATTGATCAGAATTTGTTGGTCAAAGGTTTAAGTCAGGACTCCGTCATACATTCCCGTGAAGGTGGTGTCTAAAGAACGCCTTGAGGGAATTTCTTAAAATTTGGCGCAACAGTCCATATCGACTCAAGGATCGAGTGTTTGTACTTTGGTGATTCAATGTCAAGGTCACTGTGACCTTGCGTCTATCTCCTTTTTGTGAATGCAACAAATTTGGCACAAACGTCCACTTGGTCTCAACTATGAACTTATTAGAATTTTGTGGTCACAGGTCAAGGTCACTGTGACCTTGCATCCATCTCATTCTCGTGAACATGACATCTCAAGAACACCTTGAAGGAATTTCCTCAAGTTTGGCACAAACGTTCACTTGGACTCAACAACAAACTAATGAGAATGTGGTGGTACAAAGTCGAGGCAACTGTGACCTGGTCCGTCTCTTTTTCGTGAACACCATATCTCAAGAATACTTTGAGGGATTTTCCTCAAATTTGGCACAAATGTCCAAACAGACTTAACAACAAACAGTGTAGAATCCAGTGGGCCAAGGTCACTGTGATCTCGTCAGTCTCATTCACATAAACGTAATTTCTCAAGAACGCCAAATTTGAATTCCCTCAAATTTGGTGAAAACATACACTTGGACTCAGCAATGAACTGTTGATAATTTGTTGGCCAAACGTCAAGGTCACTGTGACCTTGTGTCCATCTCAATCTAACAGAAACAAAATCTCAGTTGACAGAAACATCCACTTGGACTCAACAATGAACTGATTAGAATTAAGTCATCGAAGGTGACGTGTTTTTGGCCCCAACTCAAGAATTTATACTCTAATTATGACAAAGTATTACACAAATGTATAATTGAATCAATTGTCAAAGTGATGACATTATATATCCAAAATGTCACAGATCAACTTCACTGTGAACTCATCATTTTCTGAAAAACATAACTGAGGAACTGAAGGGGAGACATTTGTTCAGATACTGAATCAGTGACTTTAATGTTGGGTGTCCATCCCAAAACTGTGCTGATTGTATAGATCTTCTGTGCTGCTGGGGGGGAGTTGGGTGTGAAGCATCTACAAATTTACAGTCATGGCTGTAGGCTGTTGACTGGTCCGCAGAGACATACAACCGCGAGGCAGTACGTCTAGATTTTCCTATATAGTGGACCCCACAATGTGCCAGTAGCACTATAACCACCGGGTCTGCGTGCTGTACTGCCTCGTGCTTCATAATTACAAAGTTGTCCTCCATGTTTGCTTTAAAAGGCTTTGAGGTCTGCTTTAAATTACACACACACAGGCCTCCTATGGGTGTTTTGAAGGAAGAAGATGGTTGTTGGTATTTATGGGGAACAGAGATGCAAGGAAGTTGTGTTGACAGTATTTTTTGAGGTGCGGTGGACCTTACTAACAACTTGTTTTTTCCTGTATTCGTTGTCTGCTAAAAAAAAAACTTTTTACCATTTTTTTTACCCCCATTTTTTAAAAGGTTGTGAATAAGGTTGAGTTTGAGGCTTTGAATCAAAGGAATAAAAATGTATCCACCACAACCACGTGCCAGCTGATGTAAATTATGTAACATTGCAAAGTACAGTATATGGCAGTTTTACTTGCGGTTACGTAGTCAATTGATACTTTGAGCCCTCTGATTGCGTCCATGATGAGGAGACAGAGAGGACACGTACAATAACCTTTAGCATACATAGTATGTTTCCATGAGAGAGGAAAGCCCCTGGTTTTCTCATTTAGGGAAACAGATTATTGGCATCATATAGAGGAAAAAACATTTATGTAACATACATCCTAAACAGTAGCTACGATGAGACTTCTGTTATAACTATTAACTTGGACTATGAAATATATTGTTCTACATTATATTTTATGTTACATTTTACTTTGTGACATCAAATGTTTTCACTTCCCCTTCACTCAGGCTAACCTTTGGTTTATTTCGATAAATAATTTCCGTGAGTTTATGATGCAAGTATAATTGACAAGCTGACATTGAAAAGAACTGTATGTACCCCCTCTATGAACTCTGTTTCCCGGATAAATCTGAGTAAAGCCTGATAATTGGTAAACAAGAGAGGTCACTGTCAATGTTAAGCATCACGTCTTTGTTAGTTGAGCCTCTTGTACATTTTATCCTTTCACAAAAAAATGTGAAACAAAACAAAAATAATATTCCTGCAGAACACATTTTCTGTTCGTATAAGGGTTGAATTCATTCACCAATTCATTTTTATGATAGAAAAGATGCATACTGTGTATCAGTGCATTTCATGATAGTATGCTTGACCCTATACCACAAAGTCTGTTACATAATGCGGCTGTCACCGTTACTGTTGTTGCTGTTGTTAATGAACACGTGTGCAATGATGTCATTTACAAAGGTGACTGAGTTTCGATCATCATTTACCCTTTGAAACGTTTTGAAGGTCTGCAGTGTTATAAACTGGGTGACAAAGTATGAAGTTAGCACGTGTCATTTAAGATAAGATAATCCTTTATTCATCCCATAACGGGGAAGTTTTGCATCATTATAGGAGCAAAGGGGAACGTACAACCAGGAACCATAGGTTAAAAAAAATGTAATCATTGGTGAAAGTCACACATCAGTCTAATAAGTAAACAGTAAAAAAGCACAGGGCAATATAAAAAAAATATTTGGATGAAAGACTTTCCTGCACATGCGTTGGTCATCTTTCCTAAACCTGCAAAACACATAGAAAGTAGTAAACGGAAAGATGTATGACTGAACAGAAGAAAAAAATGTTTATTTCTTACATTGCTTTCATTATTCATTTATGTGTAGATGAGTTTCTTGATTAATTAAGCAACGTAAGTGATTAAAGAAAAATGCAGAATGCAATTTCCAAAAGCCAAAGGTATCCCTTAATCACTTGTTTTCTCCAATCATCAGTCCAAAATGTTTAAAACATTACATGTACTGTCAGATATGACAAATAAATGCAGCTTTATAACAGAAAAACCATTAATTGATCGTCAGGATATCATCTTGAAAATATAAGATATTTTTTTCTGTAGTTTGACTAATTGATTAATTGAAAAAAAAAATTCCCACTGCAGTTGAGGGTCTTTTCATGTATGTGCATCTGATTGTAGTGGTGGACAAGATTGTACCTTCCTCTGGAAACACAGAGAAATAATTAGCTTAAAATTTATATAATATGTATCAAGGCTATGTCACATTCTTAGCCATGTTAGCGGCCCAACAGTCCACTTCCATGCAGTATATGACTAAGATGTGCCATCAACTATTAAATTATGCCATTGACTTTTAGTTATTTATTTATTACAGAAGGTCATGCTCCAGGATGGATATACATATATGTTGGCCTTGCTTATCACACAGTGCCTGTACAGGATCTCCCGCACCGCCTCACAGAGGTCCTAGCTAAGCCCCTGTCCTAAAAACCCAGAAATGTTCTAAAATCCATACACGTGCTAAAATCTTTGCAACATCCTAAAATCTCAGAAACATCCTTAAATTTGAGAAACATCCTAAAATCCTAGATATATCCTAAAATCTTAGAAATGTCCTAACATCCCAGAAATGTCCTAACATCCCAGAAACATTCTAAAATCCTACAAATATCCTAAAAATGTCCTAACATTTGAAAAACTTACTGAGATGCTAGAAATGCCCAAAAATCCAAAAACGTACTAAAATCCTAGAAACATCCAAAAATCCCAGTAATGTCCTAAAATCCCCTCACCAAAAAAGTCCTAAAATCCAAGAAACATCCCAGAATCCTAGAAATATCATGAAACCTAAGAAACGTCTGAAAATCCTATGAATGTCCTAAAATCCTTGAAATGTCCCAAAATCCCAGAAATGTCCTAATATCGCAGAAACATTCTAAAATCCTAGAAATATCCTAAAAATGCCGTAACATTTGAAAAACTTACTAGGATCCTAGAAATGTCCCAAAATCCAAAAATGTACTAAAATCCTAGAAATGTCCTCAAATCCTTGAAACATCCTAAAATCCCAGTAATGTCCTAAAATCCCCTCACCTAAAAAGTCCTAAAATCCAAGAAACATCCTAGAATCCTAGAAATATCATGAAACCCAAGACACGTCTGAAAATCCTATGAATGTCCTAAAATCCTTGAAATGTCCCAAAATCCCAGAAATGTCCTAATATCGCAGAAACATTCTAAAATCCTAGAAATATCCTAAAATCCTAGAAATGTCCTCAAATCCCAGTAATGTCCTCAAATCCCCTCATCAAAAAAAGTCCTAAAATCCACAAAAAAATCTTAGAATCCTAGAAATATCCTGAAACCCAAGAAACGTCTGAAAACAAGTAACATCCTTAAATCCCAGTAATGTCCTAAAATCCCCTCACCAAAAAAGTCCTAAAATCCAAGAAACGTCCTAGAATCCTAGAAATATCATGAAACCTAAGAAACGTCTGAAAATCCTATAAATGTCCTCAGATCCTTGAAACGTGTGGAGGTGCTACGGCCGGCCCCTGACATAAGGACATATTTAATCTTACTTTTACATCATTAACTACTAGAAGACACCAATAATAAAGGAAAGGATGAATGTTTCAACCTAAATCCAAATCCTAGCATAGTTTTGCAAAAGTGGCCCTCAGTCAAAACAGAAAAAAAGTTGAATATCACTATTGACTCTGTTTGTTGTTAAAATACCAATAAATTGTCAATGGGACATAATCTAAAGACTGTCCCCCTCAGAATCACTTGATGTTTCAGCATCCCCCTCAATACTTTCAACACAGCTGCAAACAAAAGAGAAATACTCATTTTGCATTTGTCAAACAGCACGTAGAGGCTTTATTGCGTGTTAAACGCAGCCGTGCTGGCTCAGCTGTCGTTATCAGATGGGACTGAAAAGTAGAGCAACGTTCATGCACTTGTAGTGATTATGTCATCCAGTCCAGCCTCCCGGTCAACCTTTCACCCACTTTCCCTGCTGTCTCTCAGTGACAGCCGGCTTGTGTTGACGGAGCGTGGGGGGAAGAGGATCCATCGTCCAGACATTAGTCTGCAGGTCTGTGGCTGTAACTGTTTTAATGACGGCACTTTGATTCAGAAACTTTAAGGCTAAAAACCAGCTGTGAAGCGCGGTTAGCTTCTCTGTTAGCTTTACAGCTCAAAGTGGATGTAAACAGGAGGAGCCCGTGTGTTTAACCAGCTAACAGTTAGCTAACAGACAGTTTAGCTTCCTCAAAGCCAAAGACTTTACGACTGAACATGTAAACAAAAGGCTGCCGGATAAACGTGTTATTTAAGCGGCTGTAACCCTCAGTGTGGTTAATTCACGACAGGCAGCTTTAATTTACTCTGTTTCTGCGTGTTTCTGTGAATGTGACGGTTTGTTTTGTGCTAACTCAAAAACACCCGCTGCTAGTGATGTCACAGCTGGTGCAGCTGAGCCGATAGTGAAAGTAAACCGGAGATTTTTAAAGCAGTTTTTAAAGAGATATGAAGAGATAGTGGAGGCTGCTGCTTTCAAACCCGAAACAAACAGGTAAGCAAGCAAACACCCACACTTTAACAAAGAGGACAGAGCACACACCGGACTTTGAAGGCTGCACAGAAGCCATACAAACAGATGGTCACACTGAATGAATGAAATCAATAACAAATCAACTCTTTCTGGGATAATGAGAGCTGCAGTGATTAGTTTTGTGTTAATCGACAACCTGATTAACTGACAGCCTTCATGATGGTTAATTAACTCTTTGAAACTGGAGCAAATTGGCTTGATTTCTTTTAAAAATATGGAAAAGGCAATAAGCAACTGAAAAAACTGCAAAAAAAAGTTAAAAAATACAAGATAATTACCTAAAAATTAGGGGAAAAAAGGGAACATGGTGAAAAAAAATCTCATAAGGAAATGACCTTAAAAAAACTATAAAATATACAATTTTATTGAATTATTTATTTGTTAAATTCTTACATTTATAAATATATTTTTCTTGGTGGATGTATAAGTTGTGCCCAAAAAAAAGTCAAAAAAAGAAATACATAATTATACAGCAGCATTATTTAAGCATTCTCTCACTGGCTCGTGATATATAATACATTTTAGACTTAGACTTAGACACGTTTATTTATCCCACTTGTGGAAAACTAACTTGTCACAGCAGCCGTGTGTACAGAAAAAATATATAAAATATCAATATATACAAAATATAAAATATACAAAAATGCAAAACTAGGCATGTATCAAAGAAGAAGAAAAAAATGTACAGGTTTTAAATACAAAAATCAAAGATACACCAGGAAAAAAATCAAAGATATACAGATTAAACAAGATGCAGGTAAGAATGTGGGAGAATGAGGGAGCACTGTTGTTGTATCGTAATAAATAGTAATAAGGATAATATAATAATATATAATAATAATAATAATAATACAAATCTATAATTAAATAATAATAATATAAATATATAATATATAATAAATAATAATAATACTATATAATAATATAATATAATATAGATAATTTTGATTATATGGCCAACTTCAGTATTATAAGTATAGTAAGAGAAACCTTATTTTGGTGACTTGATAAATTAGGTTTATTTTACACCCATTTTCTTATGATACTGCTTCTCTTTCTCTTTAGCTACAGATTTGGGGGCCCCTTCTTATCAACGTAGTTGCTTGAAAAGAAGCATTCAGAGATGTGGATGAGTACATTTGCACGTCTCGCTCTGCCTGCGCTGCAGAGGAGCGCCTCTGCCATGGCCTGTCAGGCTCTGAGGGCTTGTCGTCGACCCGGGAGGTCTGCAGGTCCACTACCCTCATGTCTGACTTCAATGCGGCTCCGTGGGCAGCACACACTGGGGTCGGCCCCGCTCCCTCTGGCCGGCCACTCAGTGAGGCACGTCCGGGCTCTGGACGAGGAGAGGATGATGGAGGTGGAGTGGGAGGACGGCGGCCACAGTCTGTACCCGTTCACTTGGCTGAGGGACAACTGCCAGTGTCCACTGTGTACCCTGGAGTCGGCTCAGGCCCGGAAACTGCTGATGTCTGATCTAGATGTCCACACAGGGGTCGACGTTATCGAGGTCACCAATGACAACAAGGTAAGGATGCTGCCATTATCTGACTGTGTTTTTTGGGGGGCCAAATACTCACTGTGATATTCTATTTAAAAGGTCTAGTAAAGTGATGCTAAACCGGTTTTGCTTGGGGGCCACATTTTCAAAATGACAGGAGGCCAGGGGCCAGTCGCAGCAGCACCATACATGTTTCCAGAATTATAGGGCGTTGGTAGGATTTTAGGATGTTTCTTAGATTTTTAATTTTTTTTTACCGTTTAAAACATTTTACAAGCAGAAATGACGAACTTTTTACTCAGCTTCTTAAATGGAAGAACTGACTACTTTGTCTTTTCCTCCTTTTTAATAATTTGGATTTCTATGAGTTTTTTTTTTTCAGCGTTGCTTGGACAAAAAACGAGATTTTGTGATGTCAACTCGGCCTCTCAAATTTTTTTTTTACTGACATTCATAAATGTTTTTCACTGTTCACTGGTGCCATAAAGACTCAACAATTAATTGAGCAAGAAAATAATCATCAGATTAATTAATAATAAAGATAATTGTTAGTCGCAGTCCTACCATGTACACTCCTATACATTCTTATTGTTTTAACACCAAATATTCTTGTAAGTGACGCTGTGTTTCCTCAGCCATTTTTGACGTGACTGGGCAGTTTTTGTTTATCACTGTGAGTTAAAGTTAAACAACAAAACTCAAACTGTACTTTAATATCATGAAACTTATTCCAGTTAAGGAGTGACTTTTACAATATTGACCGTTTTAGGGCGACGGCCTGGTGGTAAACGGTCAGGCAATCTAATTTTGTCAGAAGCAGACATGCAGTCTGACCTTTAAGTCGTCCAAAAGAACAACCTTATGTGAGCTGCGTCCTTTAGATGGTTTGGCCCCTGAAGTGGGACACAGTTATAAACCGACTCCTCTGACCTGTCAACTGTGTGCGCTTTGCTTCTGTTGATAAATAAAAATGTATTAAGATTCCTGTTATGTCTCGTGTTCCTTTACCAAGATTTACTGGATAATGTATTATTGGAAACATATATTTAAACTACCGGAAGAATTACAATTTCATGCTTTCCTCTGTCCATAGAAAACATTAGGTTGTGGCATTGGCCAAAAACCCCTGCCAATATTAAAAAAACAGATGGTAAAAGTAGGATGTCTTCCTTTCCTTTTTCTTTGTCAGTTTTTCGAGTCACAAAAAGCCCCTAAAAAGGCAGACAAACAGAATTCCCAGTAAATATTTGACCACATCATTACCAGTCAATAAAGAAGAGTGTAAACGTGAAAGAGAGACGGTGCCCTTATGAAAGCAAAACTTAAAAAAAAGGAAACATGGGGGGAAAAGAACTAAAACATTTTGGACAAATGGGATCAATGAGCTTTTTGTCCGTCCACAGGTGTCCATTGTGTGGCCCGACCAGCACACCAGTGTGTTCGACGCCGAGTGGCTGAAAAAACGCTGCTTCTCATCTGCTGCCAGACAAGCAATTCAAGAAGAGCTTTTCCTCAATGGTGAGTCTCGCCTTGATATTATCGAATCAAATTAGTGAAACTGTATTTTAGAATTTTGTGCAATATACTGTTTTTGGGGACCACATAGCTGCTATAGATGCTCCACTGGGATTCGACCTACATAAATGATAATAATAATAATAATAATATTAACTTTATTTATATAGCACCTTTAAAAACAGAGTTTACAAAGTGCTTTGACAAACAAGGCCAAGTAGAAGCAAGAGGAGTTTCTCGCAGAAGTAAAAAAGTAATACCGAACTAAAGCCAAACAAAAGAGAGGAACAGTCACAAAACAAAAATAACAACACCAACCCATCCCAATATGAATAAATGCTGTTCGAACAATATTTGCAGTAAACACAGAAATAATAGTACTAGTAATAGAATTAAACATGGCCGGGGCAGAATAAAAAATAAATAAATGATAAAAATAAATAATAAAATGAAAAAATAGATTAATAAAATACACCAATTAAAAAAATAATTAAAATACACTCATAAATATACACAGAAATACACTCATATTACCGTTTCAGGTACAGTTAAACTAGTGGAGCCTAACACAGTTCTGCCAACAATCCTCCGTTCATGAACGTTATAGTGTTTAGTTTTTGTTGAAACTGTTTAGAGACGCGTTGATTCAAGTGTTTGGTCATTTTGGAGGATGAAGGTTTTGGGGTTGTTGTATTGTGTGACACTGATTTTGGGCTGTCCCAGGCGAAATATGAGCAACGAGAAAGAAGCGTGGCGATATCTTTGGTTGTGGTTTTAAAACAGAGAGAGAGGTTCAAGGACGGCTGTTATCCGTGTCCACATTGTCCCCCTCCTCCTCCTCTGCTTCAGACTTTTTTCGAATCACAAAAATTCTGCTATAACTATGGCTTGATTCATGTTTGTTCACATTTTTTTCTCACCACAACAGTGGCGTAGATGACACACACTGATGGCTTTTTCTACATCGATGGACATAAGTCTCAGCCTTCAGTTCAAAAGGTGTCATTGCACCGTCTGCAGACATCAAACTCGATGTCGTACTCATGTTTATTAAGATCCATATGTAGCTCACACGAAACATATAAGATTGCAAAATTCTCACAGTCTGCAGGCTTTAGGGTACCGTCACACATTTGCAAAATTAACGTTGCATTTCTATGAAAAGCGAGCGACGGGGTTAAAGCAAGTTTTTCGGTGAAGCAAATTTGCATTTTTATGTAGCGTTACACTTTGACCAATAACAGAAGCGTGTGGAGAAAACACTGATTGTTTCTGTGTTTAACTAGTGGATATTTATGATATTGGTCATAAAAATGACAAACTAACTCAAATAGGAGATGCTCCCTGGCGGCCAGTGAGAAGGGACGTAGGCGTGAATATTTAAGAAAATGGAAACTTGTATCATTAACATCATATTTCGCTGCATTTATTAGCAATCTAGTTAACATAAGCCAGCTTTTCTGGATGCGTCACACCCGGCACTGCCCACATTCAGCACAAATATCAACTCGACAGGCAGTGGTCAGTCGGCTGAATTCACTCATGTGTGATCTCGATTAGTCAAAATAACAAACATCTCTCTATATTATGCATTGCAGTTCGGTTGAGCTCGGTGTACCGAATAAAGTGGCCACTGAGTGTATTTAGATGCGTGACGGGGGATTTTTTTTTTAGGTGAGTTTGTGATGTACTAGAATGTGCTTATCTCCTCCTAAATGTGTTCACCGAATGGATGCACACATGAACTCAGTGGTGTTATATACTGGTGAAATTAAAAAAAAAATGCATAATGCATTTAAACTGCTCACAAAAAAGGCCTGTAGAGATGGGACTGCACATGCCTGAAACTGATAGCTTTTTAATTGATTGTCATGTCATCAGATCATCAGCAAAATGGTTTTTAAAGGAGGCCATAAATCAAAACGCAGCTGTCAAAGAATTAACAGGATGAACACACACTGTCATGAATTACTGCGTTTTCAAGGCCGTATCTGAGAACAGTAATTTGTCTGCATGGCAGAGTGGTGAGAGTTACCTGCTTGTACGTTGCAAACAAGCAGGTGCATACTGGGGCCATACTGTGACCACATGAGCGTCACATTTCATTTTGGACACCTTTGTTACATGACATCAAAATCCCTAAGTACAGCCTCATATCTCAGTCCTGAATGCCCAAACAAAACATTTCTATTCTTATTGACCTGACAGATTTCACACTTTGTTTTGAAGGAAATGTCATGAAACAGTCAGTAGGTTTGTTTCAATTATAGATTTGCACAAAACTTGAGCAAGATTTTAGAGATGTCAACAAAACACATCACAAGATGACTGTGTTTCCACTGAGTAATGTTTTGCGACTTCTCAAGCAGAAGCATGGCGATGGATGTTCAAAACATGAGCAGGTTCATTTCTGTTGCAGCCGTCATTATTTTTAATCGAAGGCGACGTAGGCATGTTATGCAGCGATAAAGGAAATGCAAGCCCCCTATACATGGGAGCGGCCACATATGAGGGATTTCTGGAAGGTTTTTGTCCAAAATGTCACAGAGGAATTCTGGATTTAAAATTTAATGATAATCTGCTCAACTTTCTCAGAGTTACGTGATGCAATAACAGCTCTTGTAGCTCCTGCTGCATCATGAGGGAGGCAGTTCATGCTGACAAGTGCACAGCATCATGTGACCTATATGGAAGTGAATACGTGTCATTGCAGTTTTTCGTTATATGTCTTTTTCAAATACCATCCCATGCAAACATAAAAACGTTTTTGCAATAAATTGACTTTTTTTTCCTTAGGCATTTTTATATTTGCAAGTTCAGTTTGTGCAGTTTGAATATTAATGGAATCCTGCCTAACCTGTTACTGTAACATTAATTTGAGATAGCTTTTTACCAGCCTTATTATTCCCTGTTTTATAACACACGAGCTCACGTTGTGTCAGCCGTTTATGACAGTTTGAGCGTTTTATTGGCCTGGTGAATTTTGGTAATTCTACATTTTCTCTCTCTTGAGCAAAAGCCAACACCACAGTCCTTTTTCTCTGTTATCTCTGGTCATATAGCACCAAAAGTTTTTGCATTTTTCTACTGCGTAAAAAGTACATAGTTTTATGAAAAAAACATCTTTCCAGCAGCAAAATACTTCATTAATCCCTAATGTAGGTTTATGAAAGACTATGTGAAGGGATTTCACCCTGACATCAGTGTAAAATGACAAAAAAAAAATAGTTTGTGGTTTTTCTTTATGCACATGTCACCGCTTCTTATTGTGTTAATTCCTTTTTTAGTTTTAAAATTATTGGCATATTAAACTAGATTTTGCTGACAAGACTAAGCCTTATTCATATTCATTGGGTGTTTTTACATGGACTTGACTAACCTGTTTATGATCCGGGTTGTGGGAGTATCCCATTCGGGCATGTAAACACTATGCTGTGTTGTGTGCTCTAAAGGAAAAAGTATTTGGGGAATATAAATCACCTGATTTCTTGGCGCTTGTGTCAACACCATACCCCGAAAATGATCATAACTGGGTTATTCATGTCCATGTAGCCGCACTCAGTAACATCAAAATGGTTCACCTGAGGTGTGTTTCATGCGTAATTGTCAAAAAGGGAAACTTAAAAGAGGTATATTTTGAATTGAATTGTAATAGGTTTAAACTTGGCATGTGGCAACAGCAGGAGTTGAGTTGTTCTGAATAAAGGCTTGTTAACATCCATTATGTAATTAAGCTGCAGCTCTCTGATGTGTGCGTGTGTGTGTGTGTGTGTGTGTGTGTGTGTGCAGCTGCAGTAATTAGAAATGAGTGGACTTTCTCTGCTCACCTCTCCTGGTGAGAAAAAGATGGCTCTGATCTAAACTCTTCTTCCCACACATTTTTCTTCTCAGTAACATAACAGCGTTGTTAAGGAAGGCGGTTTTTCTTAAGACTGGGAAGAGAACTCATTTTACAGTACATTTACAACGGCCCAGTACGTTTTACAGTCTGCCAGACAGCGGAGGAGAAAGTTCAGCCGTGGAACAAGGTAGCAGCTTTTCAGTGGAGCGGGGGATGGACTGCAGTCGGTTTGTGTACACACACGTGGTCCTGAAGGACCCACAGGGCTGAGCGGCTCCTGCTCTGTTCCAGACTGATTAACGTGTGTGTGTGTGTGTGTGTGTGTGTGTGTGTGTGTGTGTGTGTGTGTGTGTGTGAGGAACTCCTTCATCCATGTTGAAATGTAAACAGATCCCCCTCGTAACAATTTACAGACAGATAGTCATTATGTAGAGTAGATTTTTTTTTCTCTGCTCAGAGCTGGGAGCGCTCCTGGAAGACACTGCTAAACTCATACACCAAAACACAATGCAAGATGACATATACACACACACACACACAGACACACACACTCTCACTCTGGGTTTAATTATTTCCTCCTGAGCGCCAGCCTGAAATTCCTTGCACCAAAAAATACCGGAAAGGTCTACATTCTCAGAAGATGGATGATGAAAAGTGTTCACCTCCGAGGATTTTTTGGCTCACGTTCTCACTGCTTACTTCTCCATGACGTTATTTCACTGAAGCGTCGTCCACAGTTTGAATTACTGTTTCCCTTTTCATGCAGCGCACCTAGATTTTACAGGCCCAAGTGTGCCTGTTAAAGTGTTCCCAACAGTGAAAGTTAAGCGCAAACGGGACACTGTGAGGTCAATATGAAAATTGGAGCTCTGGGGATATTATTCAGCCTGTACTATACCTCCCACTTTTATGTCTAAAGTAATGTTTCTGTCTTCTGCTTTTACCGTTTCTATGGAGTTGTGCAACTCAAACCGCAGGATGTAGTTCAGCAGCAGCTATTATTGGAGTGAGACATGGAAATATTATTATTCAAGGACAGTTAATACATTACAAAGAAAACTTTTTGGTCTATTTATTGTTAATACAGGGATCAGCTGGAGCGTGTTGAATTTGCGCTTGAGTTTTTGGAGCCTGCAAATATCAACCTAAGGATCCAGCATCCCCCCCTGTCCCATGCACCATCACTGTGCAGTAAGTTCTTCAGTTAGGCCTTTATTTTCGAATGTTAACTGCAGCGTATTGGATGCACATGTGATTTGTCAGCATCTCTAGTTTATTGTCCGTGCACATCTCGTCCTCACAAAGCTGAGCCGAGGCGCAGTGCGTCTGCAGAGTAAAGCAGCGGACGTCCTGAAAAGCTGACGTCTGTATAAACGGGAGTCTCATTCAGACCCCCTCTGCCTCTGCCATATGGAAAACTGATTTAGAGTGAGGGTCAAGAACAGATCTGCATGTTCTTACCAAACACAAGCTCGCCGTTGTCAGTGTTTCCTTCCCTGGGAACGAACAAATCCCTGAGCCTGTGGGTATGTGTAACCAGGAATTTAACCTCACACTGCCTGGTGTTTCAGACGGGGGAGACGTTCTCCTACTAAGTCTCTAATATCCTAATATACAGTCCTTCTTTTCTTGGACACAATTTTCTATTTTTTGACTGTCAGTTTTTTTTTAATTTGACCACTTTTGTTGACTGTTGTTTAAAAGCTTTGCTGTCTTTAAATTTTTTTGTTTTTGTTTTATTTTGGGGGGCTGTCATCATTCAGGAATCTTGATTGATATTTCTTTTCAAAAGACATAAATTAAAAGAGGTCGCCCCAGTCCAGTACATTGTTTTTTTTAATAGACAACGTAGTGGCGTGGCTCCAGGGCTGGCAATGTCTGTCATACAGAAATGTCCAACTACTACTGGATTGATTGCCATGAAATTTCCTCCAAACATTTACATTCCCCTCGGGATGAGTTGTAACCATTTAAGTGAGTTATTCAGTTGTAATATATCCAGTGATTGTGATTGTGGTCAACCACTCCACCCCCAGACACAAAAGCTTTGAAACACTCCCCTCTGGCAGAAGGCTGCGGCCAATCAAGACCAAAACCTCCACAAGGACAGCTTTGTCCCAAACGCAGCTGGCCTCATCAACAAGGCCCGGGACCCCCACTGATGTGGACTCTTAACCCCCCCCCGACACCACCAGTAGACGTTACGCGTTACATTTACCTTTTCATATTTGTATATGTGCATTACATAGCCGCTTTTGGACCAGTTCCCCCGAAAACTACATATTTTTAAGGGCTTTTCTTCTGCTCGCATTCATAACCCCTACACTGTAAAAAACTGTAAAAAAAAAAAAAAAGAAAGTAAATATAACTTTTAATCTTGATTGATGTTTACATTATATCTTACTGTTATGTTTACATAAAATTTAATTGAGTTAGTATTTACTTAATTTTGTGGACATGTCATCCAGGTCATGGTATCCATAGCTGCTATTTCGTTGGCAGCTGGACTTGTTTCAGTTCCTTGAAGACATTTCGCTTCTCATCCAAGAAGCTTCTTCATTTCTAACCAACTGAAAGGGAGATGCAAGCTTTAGACTCTGCATCTGTGTGTGCTACAGCCGCAGCAACCCTCACGAATGCTGCTTTGGTCAAAGACGCACGAGTGTCCTTAACGACTCTGTAGCACACACCAGCACAGAGTTTGAAGCTTGCAACTCCCTTCAAGCAGGTTAGAACTGAAGAAGCTTCTTTTTTTAAAAAAAAGATGATTTTTAGGGGCTTTTTTATTGCCTTTAATGGACAGGACAGTCAGAGCGTGAAAGGGGGAGAGAGAGCATGCGACATGCAGCAAAGGGCCGAGGCAGGGATCAAACCCGCGGCCACTGCGGCGAGGATATAACCTCTGTGTATGGGGATCAAGGAACTGAAACAAGTCCAGTTGTCAACAAAATAGCACTTGTGGTTGATTTGGTCGAGTTGTTGCAACTTAAAAATGACAAGTTAGGGACGCCAAGTGGGCGCCTCATAAACAGAGGGTACAGCCTTACTATGGCAGCTGCGGGTTCGATTCCGACCTCGGCCCTTTGCTGTATGTCATCCCCTCTCTCTCTTTCCCTTTCATGCTTAAGCTGTACTATCTCCAAAAGAGGCAAAAGCCAAAAGAAAAAAAAAGTTAAAAAAAAGAAAAGTGACAAGTTAAATTAAATCAGTCTTTCTAAGTTTTAGCAACTTAAGTAGACTAGATTTACTGTGCTATATATCTGTATTTTATGGGTAAACTAGTCATATTTGTCATATTTGTTTATTCTTTGTATATTTTGACAAGTTAACAAAACAGAACTCGCACATTTCCTAACTTCATCGTTTGCTATATCCTCTTTGGGATGATCAAGTTAAATCAGACTAACTTGGTTTACTTAAGTTGCTAACACTTAAAAAGAACAAGGTAATTTCACCTGTCAATTTTTAAGTTGCAACAACTTCACAAAATGAAATTTAAAAAAAAGGTTAACACTGTATGTATAAAGGAAACTTGATTTATGATTAAGAGTTAAATTTACTTTCCTTTTTCAAGGCAATCAGTTTCCAGGATCATTTTAAGTAAAATCAACTTGTCAGATTTTACAGTGCAAAATAAATACTGAAGTGACTCACTGTAAGCCCGCCAGCAGCTGGTATAGTAATGTCACTTTGCTTTAACGAGTCAAAATTGCATTTTCACCATTACATATATGCTTATTAAGCCTGGACTTTACTTTCTGTCCATTTTTTTCATGTTTTCTACCAAATTTTTCATTAAGAGCTGTTGTTTGTGTCTTGTGTTGTCAGTTGTTTACACAGCTGACAGGTTTATAAAAACAGCGGTTGCTGGTTTTGCACTGACTCATGTGTTAAACCAATCACAGTAGACTTAATTCACTCCTGGTTCCTCTTGCTCAGAGTACCTACTCTGAAATAGGAGCCAAAAAAAGTCTAAAATATTCTGTGTTCTTTTATATTTACTACTCTGAACCTCCGCTTACACCTTGAATAATTTTGCAAATTCATACACAAACTACCTCTTCTAAAAGACAGCACAGCTCTTTTCATTTTAATTCAGGCACATTATACATATTCTTATAGTATTTTTCAAATTTTTATTGCAATTCTATTATGTCTTTGTTTATCAATTTTTTGTGATACTTGCTTCAAATTCAAGTATATACATAAAAAAGTACACTGTGCATTCATGCAGTGAAATTCTTTCTGCCCTGACTCTCTCTTAAACTTTAAAATGTATAAATAGCACAATAAATAAAAAAAATACCTAACCTCACAATAAAACAATAGCAGAATATAACTACTATGACAGTTTATGTTATTATTTTAAAGTTAATTTTCTCTTACGATGTTGATGTTTTGCACCAATGCAACACTTATTCAAATACTCAATAATATAACCAGGAACTGAGGAAAGAAGGAGGGAACACCAGAGGCGGGATAAAACATATAAAGATAGATAGATAGATAGATAGATAGATAGATAGATAGATAGATAGATAGATAGACAAATCAATAGATAAGATTAAAATAGTAATAAAAAAATAAATAGGTAAAATACTCAAACTGTAAATAAGAGGCAAATGACAAGATAACAGCACAAAATAAAATAATAAATAGATATTTTTTAAAATAATGAAATGATATGAGAAGCAGAAAAAACATGTTAAACAGAGTAAAACACATAAATAAAAAAAGAAAAAAGTCAATAGATAAATACATGAAGTTAATTTTAAAGACAAAAATTTAAAAGGTAGTTTGCTTATAAAAATATCCTCAGTGAAAGCCTGTGTGGCAAAAAAAAAACAAAAAACAGTTCAGATATATCTCAACATCTACAACACAGATTGACACAAAGTGTGCACCGACATTACAGACAGTCCTCGCAGTGAGATTATCGAATGACTTTTAGGATCCCCTGATTTTAAACCGCCACCAGCGGGTTGGCATTTATATTTCAGTGAGTGAAATGTCACGACAGCTATTGGATGGTTTCATGCAGTTTAGCGCAGACACGCCTGTGTTTGGTGAGAAGTGGTGAGCCTCTGAATTTTCATCTTGTGCCGTCATCGGGTCGGAGCTGAAATTCAGCACTTTGGTTCGACAGTTTATTTTTTTTACAGTTTGATTACACTTGTGCGACTGCATACTCGAAGTCTAATTTATTTTTATTTCTTTGGACCAACCTCTTTTTGGGACATTCGGTCGTCGGCCTCTAAAGTCAAATATTCATCAGTCAGCTGCTACGTGACGAGGACGCTGTCAGATTTATTTGTTTCTATCTGTCATCATCAGCACAAAAATTACATCTAATTCATAGATGTGTTTGGGAGTTTGGGAATTCACGCCTGCTGTTTTCTTGCTGGCATTTGCACCCTGAACCTCTCATGTCACGCGAGGGAGGGCGATGATGCTGAATCCCTCTCTGGAGCACCCAAAGGCTCATGTCACTCACACCCTTATCTGCAGTGACGCTTCCTTTCACCGATAAATCTGTCGTTGATTTACTCAAATGCCTGCCAGATGCTTCTAATATTTGAACCATGTCATCGTCTCAGGCCTCCCATTTTGCGCTTGTCATGTTTATTTAGCCCGGGCGAGAATCATGACTAATTTCATGTCACTGGCGTTTAAAAGATGGATTTGAAACAGGTTAAATGGATTTTTTAGAAAAGTAAAAATAAGCCTAAACACATTGCTCACAGCCTTTTCTCACACACTCAACATATCCACCCGCTCGCATTGGTAGTTTGTAAAAAGGAGCCTGTGTTGCTTTAAAAACCTTTCTCTTATTCAGCAGCACTTTGAATTGCAGATTGGCACGTCATTACTGTGACAAGTTGAATAATTTGCCATCATCATCACTCAATAACTTTAACAAGTTGTACTAATAGAAGTTATCTCTGCCTACTTTTTCTGTTTCTCCACATTTCTTTGTACTCTGCAGGTTCTGGGTTTGATGTTTCGCACATCAAGTAACAATAGCTGAACGGTATTTTGATCGTGTGGAGTTGAGAAACAAAACAGCTTAATGGTTTTCGCCTGTTTACTTTAATCATTTGCAGATTGTTTTGTTCCTCTTGTTCCTCCGTTAGATAACTGATTTTACATTTAAGTAGTAGAACAAAAGCTCAGTTTTAGCCTGTGTTTCTGATTAGACGGATGTGTCAGTCTTTAAGTTTTTTCAACCTTCTTTTTTTTGTGTTGCAGCTACCAGAGGGTTATTATTGTGACTTTTTTCTTGATTAAGTCCATGTGTTAGTGCCTTAACATTTGTATTGATCAATGCTGTTATATAAAGCCATCTGAAATAAGTGGAAAAATGTAATGTTTTTTTATTTTTTTTATTCTTGAAAGTTCATTCTTGGACACAGCAGTCTGACAGTCTGTGGCACCTTATAGTCCAGCTTAGTCAGGGGTGTAGTGCTGCCAGAGCGCACCAGAATGAAGCTCCTCAGCTTTTTTATTCTTATTTTCTCCAAGTGAGGTTACAGAATATTTGCAGTTGGGAAAACCTGGTTATTATTCACTTATTCATTTTTGAAGGGCTCGAAGATCCAGTCATCACTGAAGTGTCTGTCATATAAGAGAGACAATAAAAACAAAAGTAATGGTCAAAGTCTTCATATTGACGGCGTGTTGATTGATTTAAGACATCAACTCACACACTGAGTAAAATGCAAGAAAACATTCCACCTTAAAATTTGCTGGAAGCTACTGAAAGCCTCTGAGCCTCGCAGTGAATTACATTATTTTTCCCTCAAACTATCTAGCTAATTAATTAATAATGCTGTGGTATGTGGCATAAGTTTAAAGCTATATACTTGTCTCTATACAAATGAAAATGAAATAAATAACTGTAAAATAGTTAAGATGAAAAGACAGCGAAACATTCATTAAGTTTTTTGGAACAGCTAAAAAGGTAAAACTTTACAATCGCTAAACAACGATAAAACCAGGCTCATTCCCACCGTGGCCAGCTGTCAGTGTGAACTTCAACAAAAGGAGCAGCGGTTACATAACCTTAGATACAAGCCACAACTAGGGCTGCAATTTATGATTATTTTCATTGTCAGTTAATCTGTAGATTATTTTCTTGATTAATCAGTCAGTTGATTGGAATTTAAAATGTCAGAAAATGGTTAAAAACATATTCAGTTTACAGTCAGAGGAGTAGAAAAACAATGAAATATTTAGATTTTAGACACTCGGATTTGTGAATTTTACCTTTTCCCTGAAAAAAAAAAAAAAATGCAACAACCTCAAAACCAGTTAATTCATTATCAGATTAGTTGGCAATTAATTTAATGCCTTACTTATTGACTATCGATTATTTTATCATTCATTTGTCCTAATTCTTTGTCGTGTGCGGCACCATGCATGCATGTGTCATAGGTGCACTCTTTTCTATAGGATTTTGTATCAGTAGAGATGAAATATTAACATTAATGAGTACGTTTTCATTAGCGTATAATCACCTAAGAATTCAGTAAGAATTGTTGTATTTGTGTCACCTTGAAATGAGCCGTTTATATCTACTTACAAACCTGGTCTTCCTTCATGAAGTTCACCATGTTATTTCTGCAGGAGTCCAAAATAAATGAACCAAACACTGGCTCTAGATATGGCCATTAGCATTGGACATTTTGACTAAATCCTGCATGCTAGAACTGAAAACAAATAGCATTTTATTCCTGAGTTTAGTCCAACTTTTTGTATCATAACCTACCAAAAAGTGCAACAATGTAGTGATCTAATGTACACAAAGGGATGCAGAGTATGAAGTGTACTACAAAAAGAAATCAATCATTTCGCTAAATCAGAAAGAAGAGCAGATGATGCAGATGTCCTCGGTAGGACACAGCTATAAATGTCCACTTTTATTTTCCCTCCGATGCAGACGTGTCCAAATAAAAGGTCACAAAACAGTCACCATTCAATAAATAAATACACACACACAACCAGATGGAAAATATAATCTAAGTATGTGAAAGCCTAAGAAACATCGAGAGGAGTATGCTCGACAGATTTTGTGAAAATGATCGTTGGAAAATTTCTTAGGAATGAGATTGACAGAAAACAAGGAAAGCACTAAAGATACGATGAGATTTCTCTCACTGTAACAGCTGTCACTGTTTTATCTTCATCTGACCCGCCAAAAAAACTCCCTTGTCACAAGTCCCAGCCAAAATCTTGAAAAATTTCTTACCTTAAGCCGTAGATTTTTAAGAAATCCCTCCCTACTTTAGCTATCTGGTCTTAATCAAGCTTTGCGAAAAACCTCTGTGAGGCTGTCAAAGTCTGATGAAGACCATGCATGCCCTAAAAACAAGGTAGGAAACATTTCCCAGCAGTGTGTGTACTTAAAAGCATACTGTGGCACTATTTGTAGTAGTAGGTAATACTTTTGGTATCGATACAGACATCTGATCTGTAGCAGACTTGCTTCTATCTTGTTTACCAAAAATGTCATCAATCAGTTAAAGTTGATCCAGATCTCTGCTGCCTGAGTGCTGACTAAAACCAGAAGACGAGCAAATATTGCAATCATTTTTGTTGCTTGTTTTCGTAAAGATTTTACCCAAAAAAATCAACAGAACAAAATTGAAAAAAGCCTTTTCCTGGCTTGACGTGCAGGTTGGTAACACTTCTTAGCGGCTTTTAGCTCCTTAAATCATAAAGCTGAAATTACATGTTTGATTTCCACATCCACGATTGTGATTACGGTCAGTGATGTGTTAAGTCCGACCATGTTCATGTGGATCTTTGCTTTACTTTTTGTGGATGTCTGTGTGCAGACGAAAAACTTTAAGCAGTTTGCACCTGCAGACACATCCGTATATGCAGACACCCAGTGTTGTGTAAACAGTGCAGCTCGTACATCCTCTTTCGGAGGTCTTATTGAGCTATTTAGGTCAGACTTCCCAAAGACCTGCTGTAAGAGCAGCTGATGGTAGTGGTATCCTTAAATGGACACCTACCATTTTAACTTTTTTAGTTTATATTTCAGTCTGATGTTTTTAAAGCATTTTGCATGCATTTATTTGTATTAATTTTTAAACTTACATCTTTATTTTTACCTTTTTACAAACTAAACGTACAACTTGTAATTTTCTGCTACTCGGCGTCTTGGTCAAAATAATAACAAAAGACAGCTATGCCATCATTGCAGTTAGTTTCTCCTGGTTATAATTCTGTCAGTGTTTATTGTTCAGGAGATTTTTTTACCAGGAGCCAAATATTCGGCAGATAATCAGCAGTTTCCTGTTAAAAATCTATGTTTCTCTAAAGCTGTTTGGCACAGCAAAGGCTGGAGCAGGCTGGACCGTGTCATGTAAAATTGAACATTGGTGGAAACATTTTGGTAGCAGTGTTTCTCACAGAACTAGAATCTATCACGAGGGGTTAATAATTGATATGTCAGTCCAGCAGCTGC
The DNA here is from genome assembly GCF_026936395.1 of Plectropomus leopardus. Taxonomy (NCBI): domain Eukaryota; kingdom Metazoa; phylum Chordata; class Actinopteri; order Perciformes; family Serranidae; genus Plectropomus; species Plectropomus leopardus. Next base: position 5,734,758 of record NC_142176.1, on the reverse strand, counting down.
TGCAAAAAGCAAAGTTTTAGACACAGCATAATGAACAGTTTGACTTTCACTCCTGCTGCTTCGTCTGTGCCCAGAGTGCGTTCTGCGCTCCGACAGTGTGATGCAATCAATAACAAAACGATCCAAATGTTTCGATAGCGGTCCTAAAGAATGGCCCAGCTCCAAAAAAATAGAAACATTATGTGGCCGCACATATTTTTATCATGGCGGGCCGCCACAAATATCCTAAATGAGTGTTTGGGAAGCCCTGAGTTAGTGCAAATACATGACTCAACAAGAATTATAACCTCTTGTGGTTTTTAAGAGATTTCAATGCAGAAAGGTTATCTAACTTTTCTTTGAGCTCTCTCTTTTACTTAAAACAGCTTACATAAATTTGTCAGTCATTTCAAAACACATTGATCTTCACATACCAGTTTCCCACCTGAACACGGTGTGGTTTATATTGAGCTGTGATGCACTTTATCCCCATTCCTCTTGTCCTGGCGCACTTTCCTGGTTGTGTGTTGTCATTGCTGCTATGTGTGTTTTTGTGTGTGTATTTGTTTTGTAGTTTTAACATGCTGCTCTTAACGAAGTGCCCCTAGTGGGGTTTGAATTGAACTGAACTGATACCTGTACAGATACAGGTGCCTGGTTCTCTTTGTAGTTTGCTATGTTTCTTGTGACATTGTGGATTTTTTAGTGCTCTCATTTCATGTTTTAAATACCTACGGTACATGTGAATAAGTATTACATTAAGATTGGACAGTTAACTGTAAACCTCTTGACCGATTGGCTCTCCTCAACAGACTCAGCTGACTCTGGACTTTTCTCTATAAAGTGTGCTGACCGGTTCTATAACTCAGCCAAGTAGCAGCTGATTTGTCAATTCCCCGTCTGGCTGGTGTTCCTTCTTTGCCATCTGGTCTGAATTTAGTCCTCTATGTCATCACTCGTCAGTTGACAGAAAAGGCTCCTGGAAACAGAGCAGCGGAGGTCCATCCATGGAAAAAAGTTTTTTATCCCAAACCTGACAGTCACTTCACACGCCATTTACAGCTCCAGCAGCAACGTCTCTCTAACACGTGCTTACATACATGAGTACACGTGGTGCATTATCAACATGAGAGGAATTTTAGAAATCTAAACTGTAAACTATCAGTGTTTCCATCTGTCAAAATAAGCTTTCATCATTGTCTGATGTGTTAAAATGGACTGCTGATGGTTTTACCAGCTCAGATTTGTCAGAAATAATGGTGGTCAGCCAAGACTTGCACATATCAGATGTCACTTTCAAGGAAATTAGGCCCCCTATAAACACATTTCACTATTCTTCACCCACACACAGTTTATTTTTCACAGTGTAGTCCTGTAATTCCTTCACGGATCAACTATATTTGGGTTAAACCCTTTTCTCTTTGTCATCCCTTTTCAAATTTCAACACCTTTTACGTTAGACTGCATGGAAAGCTTGGTGATTAAAATGATTGGGTTTTTTTCATTTCTTTGGCAAGCCAGACCTTCTGCTTGGCGCTTTGAATCATACGGAAAGCACTGAGTACAAGTTGGCAAAAGGGACATTATTTGACAAACTACTGCAAGGCTCAGTAGAATTTTGGGAAGCTAATCTTGCTGATGGAGACAGAGTTGTGTTTGGATTAGTGTGTGTGCAGGGCCTGCAGGTCTCCAGTGAGAAAACACTGCACACTCTGTCTCCTCCAAACTGGGAGCACAGAGGCAGGCTGCGCTGTCATCCAGGTATGTTTCATAGATAAAGGTGTGTTTGTGGAATTAGTGGAGGGTGGAGTGAGTTTCTTGCAGCTCTGTTGATTATTTTTCAGATGTCTGGACTTGTCGGTCTGGCAAGAATAGGAATATTTTGAAAGTTTTCACAGTTAAAACATTGACAAAGGCCGGCAATTACTACATCAACATTTCCTTCTTTACCAGTAAAGCATTTGCAGCTCAGCCTCCCCAAGAAAAAAAAAAGTCTGAATACATTTTTGCAGCCAATGAGGATTTTGGCTGTTAAAGGAACAGTTCACCCCAAAATATAAACTATATTTTTCTCCTCTCACCGCGGTGCTGTTTATCAGTTTAGATTGATTTGGTGTGAGTAGCCGAGTGTTGGCGATATCAGCCGTAGCGATGTCTTCCTTCTCTCCAATATAGTGGAAGTAGATGGCGCTCGGCTTATGGTGCTCAAAGCACAAAAAAAAACTTTTTAAAAACTCAACAGCAATGTTTCCTTCCAGAAATCATGACCCAGTTTCTCAAGATAATCCACAGATTTTGTTGTGAGCAATTTCATGTAGGAACTATTTTCTTTCTACCGAACTACACCTGCCAACCTTATCACCACACAGAAGCATCCCCAACGCAGCAAAATAATAGGGAAAAAATTTTTAAAAATGCTGGTCTCGGCTGAAAAATGCACTGCCACACACATCAGATTACTTTTGTATTTTAGTATGTCATTGGTTTTTAGGAAAATCCTGCATAGCTTATCGTTAATCACTGATCACTGTGCTTGCAGTTGTTAAAAAGCTAAATTGGGAGGGGAAAAACCTGGTATAAATAATCTGTATTCACTGACGGCCCTGACACACCAGTTAGCCTCTATGCATGAGAAGAGAAATGGAAGTTAATATCAGGTTGTGTCGTTAATGTGCAATTTGTCTAACAAGCGACTTGAATCCGTCCTGTTGTTCTTCCAGTTTCACTTTTGACCTCAGACTACTGCCCTCTGCTGGTATGGAGAGTTATTTCCTTATGAAAGCACATGACATACGTGCTAGCTAGCCATTGGTTGCAGTCTTCGCTGTATGTTCAAGCACAACTTTGGTTAGGCGACGCAACCATCGGCCTTTGTCACCACCGGTTCTTTGATTGGTTAGTTTGGTCCTTTAAAAGTGTATCACTTGAGATGAAACCATGTTTAAAATTTCATTACTTACTGTGATTAATGAGTCAAAAGCTTCAGTCATTAGTTGGGAGATTATTACTTCTGTAAAATTTAATAATAATGCAATAAGAATACTGTTACAAGAAACATTTTGCATTGGAAATTTCTCAAAAGGAAAAGTACCCAAATATTAGCAAAATGTATTTGAAAGGTTCAAGAGTACTGGTATTCTTAGTGCAGCACAATGGCTCCCTGAATGTTAGATATTATATTAATGGATTATTTTTACTGATGCATTAATGTATAAGCAGAATTTATAGTTGGTTCAGGCACTAATTAAGTATAGCTGCTGTTGGGTAGATTAATCCAGAACATTATGTTTTATGAGATTATCAAATGTTTTGTATATAAAATCTTAATTTGTGAAATACCTGCAGTTGTCAAATAAATATAGAGTAGTTTAGTCTAATTGAACTTTAGTGAAAAGGAAGTCTAAAATAGCATGTACTGGATGCACTCAATAAATACCTACCACAAAGCTCTATTCAAGTACAGTACTTTAGTAAATGTCTTTGGTTTCATAGTGTAATATTCAAAATACCAAGAATGGGATATTTGGGGCTCACATAGCAGCTGAAAAAAGACTCTTAGACTATTTTTATTTCAGTGCAATCTGTAAAATATGCTTTTAGTATAAACAACAGCTTGAAGATAATTTATAAAGCCTATTCTCTCTCTCTAAAAAAAAAAAAGTAAGGGGTGTTTCTGCCCATCTGGCTCTGAGCCCTCCGCTGTGCATTCCACAGACGGCCCATTGAAGTGAGCTGATCCGAGCTCTGTGATAAAACTTAACCAAGTCAAAACAAAAGCTCTCTGGATAACTGCAGTGATTGAAACGGAGCTTTGAAGGCGCTCCCAGCTGCAGAGGAGAGCGCCGCAGCCCTCCGAGCTTAAACAGAGCACAGTGAGGGAAGAGCCAAACTGCCATGAGCTGCCTGACAGCCACAGGAGCCGCGGCTTCAGGTTTCCTCATCTGGAAAAGCCACTGTAGCAGACCACGACCGAGGGGGAAACAGGAGAGGGGATTATGCACATATACTATCTTGTCAGACTGTCAGAGTCGTCGCTTCAAGCACGCAGCCAGCACAGTCTGTCCCGTGGAAACCGCAGCGGTTTTACACAAATGAGCAAATTAACTTAAACCTGCAATAACAAGCAGTGGAAACAAGCTGTAAACACAACATTGACGCAGAGTTAGTGAAGTTAGCAAATAGTGGCTTATTTACACCTCCGGCCGTTAAGAAGCAATATTATCATTCTTCAGGAGCCGGGTCTCTGGTCACTTGGTGAATGTAAATGTCTTATAATTTAATAATAATAATGATAATAGTCCAATAATATTTACCCTCTCCTAGCTCTGTTTTTGGTCTATTTCCCTGTGGAAATATCTGGTTCTGTAGCTCCTGAAAGCTCCACTATGTTCACCAGCTAGTCGCTAACTTCATCTGTCTGCAGTTTGCTGCTGGGCAAAGACTGTCGACTTTTATTTATATATATATGTATATAAAAACAGTATAAATCCTTTATAAATGCTCTATCTAAAAGCACAGAAATAGCGTCAGTTAACAGAATTTAGTGGCGTCTAGGAATTAAACGAATTACTCAACTCACGATTTGATGTGATTAACGATACGTGGTTCACGATACGATTTTCTCATGCTTTTTTAAAATACAGAATGAGATTATAGAAAAATTATCACTGAAAAATATTCTTTTAATTATTTCAAGCAAAAATTATACAAAATACTGCATTTCCTCTTCTTGTCTATATTGAATTGAAGAATCCCTCATTATTTCTGAGGTAGGGTATAAATGCCAAACACAAACTATGCACTGAATGCATCTCTGGACATTCACAATGTCCCCTACTGTCGAAAACAAGAAAAAACCCTTTCACTAGGGACAAAGGTGGCTGGTGTGGAAACATTTGCTTTTGTTAGAGGGGAAAGCAGAGGATGAGTTTGAAGTATTAAGTTGGTCTTTTCTCACTCGCAGGTGATAAGTTGGGCGTTGTCTTTCGCTCTTGTACTCGTTTGGGCGATTGGGGTTGTAAATGCGCTTGTCAGTGTCATTCGGCCGTGTAGTTGTCGTTAAGGAGTAACACGTGTAGGCGGGTCTTACCGGAGCTCCTCACCATGATGCCGGCTCTCATTCTGCATCATGTTAGTTATTATTTTCAGCAAAAGGGCGTTGAACTTTGCAGACTGTTTTTGTCTTTTCTGTTATCTTCTCGCCTTTATTGCTTTTTGACTTAAGGTAGCTCAAATGCCTCCACACTTCTGATTTGTAACTGGAGGGTGCAACCTCTCTTTTAATATCACCTGTCCCTGAGCCTTTGTGTCGTCTTATTTACGTCGGCGAACTGTCCCTAGTCTCGGACATGACGCAGGATGCTGAACACATAGTGATGGGGCACGTCGAGCAAGTGAAGTCAAAAGTGGATTACATCTTCTGCTGTTTAAAAAGAGTATCGTGGTTTTTCATCTCACAGATTTGAATTTCACATATTTTGCATCGATTTTTAACTGCCTGGCGAGGCATGGTTACACCCTTAGTATAAACACTTTTGTGGCTTGCCTGACATGTTTAGCAACATTTCCTCATTATAGAAAACATAACTTGTTCTGCATTACGTTTCCCTCAAAATGTATTAGTTTTTTTACATGTAAGACGATACAGAATAAATGAAGGAAACATAGCAGAAAGCATGACAGAAGAATCAAATACAAGAATATTTAGAACCTTTACAACAAGAAAAGACCAAACTCAAAAATTATCTGTAGCTGTGTCACGATTTCATTGGGGAAGAGTTTTCTGTCTGAAATAGTGTGAAGAAGAAGTACAGGAAATACATAAACTATATAAAGTTAGTACATTTCCTCCATTGAAGTTCAGTTTTATCGGCTCTAAATCTTCCCAGATGTTTATCTACAGCAGTTCGGGTGACAAGGCCGTTACTTGTTCTTTAATCTGTTGCCAGTGTGAGCAGACAAGACACTAAAAACAGAGCGTCCTTGTAATCTTTCACATCTAAGATTTGTAATTAGCCTCCCCGGTTTAAAAAAAAAGAAGAAAGAAAAAGCAAGCACATGTGAGGAGCCGATTACATGATTAGAAGGCAGAGATTCATGCATCTTTTGTGCGACCCGGCCGCCAAAGTGTGAGCTCACTCGACAGCAGAGAGTGTACAAAATGAGACTCGAGCTGAACTGCAGCCAGGGCTGCACAGCTGATGTATGTGCACACTGCGACCAGCGCCGTAGCCTCTTTGGTCATGTGACACCCTAAACCGTGGAGCTGAATCACCGCTGAGCCTGTACAAGACATCCAGTTTCAAAAGAGCAAATGTAACATTCAAGCTTGACCTTTGCCCCAGTTTCTAACTCCCTGCCTTTCTTCCCCTCCGCCCTCTTGACAAGTTTTAACAGGCGGGGGGTTCCTGACCCTTTTGAGCCGTGCGGCCAGAGGCTGATCGTTTGTGACAACAGCCTGGAGGGAGGTCTGCGAGTCAGGATGGTCACTGTGGTTCTGACTGATGATGCATCTCGGTGTGCTTTGTGCCTCTCTGCCTTTCAAAAACAAAAAAAACAGGGACTGAAATTCCTCAACTGTAAGCCTTTATGGCCTTCAGACCGAACAGTCACGTTGTCTTTTAACGTTTTTAGACACTTGAGGGTGATAAATTATGCATGAAGTCCAGCACGCTTGCCTCGCCTTGTGTCCGTCCCCTGCTGGCTTTAGCCTTGTAATGTATTTGTGATGCAGCCATTTAGAAAGCTGTTTTGAAGTTTGGGGGGTGCGCTGAACAGAGAGGTAACGAGGAGACACAAACTTCAGACAGGTACACAATCTCCTCGGCTAAAACCTCCTCCTGCAAATGTACTTAGCAGCTGTTTCTGTGGAAGTCACTGGAGAGAGGCTGCATGGAAAAACGAGTCGAGCCAGCTGGGTGGAGAGCAGTGGGAGGATTTTTTCCACTTCTGTCTGTCTGACGGAGACGGGCTGATTTCTCATAGAGAGCTATTCATCTCGTGGTGCGCAGACGGTCGCATGCGGTGGCAAGCTGCAAATGATAGACACGGGAGACCAAACACAGAGGAAGTTAGAAATTAGTTGTTTACTTTTTGTCAGAAAGCAAACACAAAATCTGGCATACTGATGTTCAAATCTTCTAATGTCGTCTTTTAAAATTCTGTTTTATTTTTAAGCTTTAGAAATTGCAGCTACACACTGATAATGCTTTATTTGATAAAAAAATATGAGTTAATACTAATTGACTTGAGGTCAGTTGTCTGTAGCACAACAGAGAGCACTTAACGGCACATTATTCAACTTCCTTTCCTCCATCTTGAAGGAAAAAAATGTTCTAAAAGTAGAGATGTGTGTCAGTGGAAAGTATAAGGTAATGCTCGAAAGCTCATCACTGCTGCACACCTGCATAGTTCTGGTCCTTTTTTTTTAGCCGAATGAAACAGTGGGATGATGTCAATGCAGATGTCTTGAGAGAAAACATTAAGTCCCCGCTCCACTCAAAAAACGTTTTTTTCTCATGTTTAGTTTCTCTAAAACAGTAGTTGAAAGAGTAATTACACACACATCACGTAGGTGCAGTGCTATCCAAAAACCGCGTACACGAAGGAAAAAGTAACGCCCGCACACTGAATTCATGCCACACTAGCTTAATGAGGACGTTTTGATCCAACTTGGTTTTTGACCTGACGAAGATCCATGTAGCATTAAACCGTTTTCTGCGTTCAACTTGTGTGGCATGAAGAAAGTGTGCAGGCGTTTCTGCTTTTTTCCCTCATGTACTCTAAAACAGTGGTTCCTAACCTTTTTCCTTAAGGGATCCCTACATTTTTGGATATTTAATATTATAGGCAATGCATAACAATAACAGTAAAAAACTGGTGAAATTTACAGTTACCCAAATGTTGAATGTGCAACATTTTTATTCATTTTTCTCACAGAAATGAATGGATTGCTTAAAAAACAAGCCTATGGTATTTTTTTTTAACAAACTTCTATAAACCCCTCAAATTCAAACAGTCCAAGTGACCTCCCTGTGAGGTTTTGGTGGCCACTAGTGGGGGTCTGGAAACCACTGCTTTATCACGCTGGCTAGGTGGCAAAGAGTCAGAATGATATCAATAAAATTTGTATTAAAAAAAAAATTTAAAAAAAAGAAAAAGAAGCCTTATGGGGCGCCCAGTGGGTCACCTGATGGAGGACAAAGCCTCCGTACATGCGGCTGCAACCTCTTGCTGCATGTCATCCCCCTCTCTCACCCCTTTTCCTGCAATTTGACTGATAAAAAACGAAGGCGAAAAGAAAAAAAGAAAGCCTTATAATTATGTAGATATTTTACAAAAAATAACAAAATACGAAAAGAAAATTCAGAAAAAAATGCTCCCTTAAAATATCAGGAAATAGCCTCTCATATTCATCGCACAAGCTATATGTAACAACTGCACACTGTATACGTTTTTCTGTTCTGTTATTGCTATGCACTTAATACGATATGAAATATTCATAACATATGTCATTTAGTCAGGGGTCGTCAGCATACTAAATGATAGAAAAAGGGTCCCTTAAGGAAAAAGATTGGGAACCACCAAACCACTTGTGTCTGTGCAAAGTTTGTCACTGGAGGTACTGAAGGAGGCGATTTCTGCACCTCCCTAAAATCTGAGATTCATAATGTGCCGGGCTCGCTGGATTAGGTACGTCACTAATACGAAAGCCAATCGCTGTCTAATATAAGAAACGCACAACAACGAGGGATCAGACTCTGACACAACACCGACACGCTAACAAACATCATAATAAAAGATACTAATTACACGTACCCCTCTGATGCGTCTGCTTGTCCTGATTTTGGTGCACAGCAGACTCCTTATCTCAGTCTGGGTCTGACTGAGACCCAAATGTTTATAGCCGAATCTCTCTGATGTCTCCTCAAACAGTCTGCCCGAGTGTCTGAGGGACTTCACCTCTGTGGACATTTTCAAACAGAAACCTCAAGACATATTTTTTCAGTTTGCTTTTACTTAAGGTTCCCGGTCATTTGTTGCCTGTTTTTAGGTCTTATTTTTTTTATCACTTTGTGTTTATTTGTTCTTTTGACTTTTATTAATTTAAAACTCTCTTAACTTGAGAAGTTAACGTCTTAATTCTGTGTTTGGTTCTGATCTGTGAAGCACTTTGGGCTGCATGATTGTATGAAAGGTGCAATATAAATAAAGTCTCATCTGATCAATGTTAGCCATCGCAATGACTAAACGAGCTGCACGGTAACCAGACCGGGCTTCTAATTGAGACAGGCCTTTATTTGTCAAAATGGGACTGGGCTTTTATAATTGGGATTAGGGTTATATTTGAATTTTTACGGTATGTGGGGAAAACCATATGAAACAAGATATAAGTATACTTAAAAAACTAGTGTGGAGAGGGACTTTATGTATCTTCAAATATTCCACATATGGCTATCATTCATGCCTCTGCAAAACCTGCAAATATCCTGTGTTAAACTAAACAGTGGTTAAGATTTATTCATGTGGTGGAGCGAATGTGCATCATTTTAAAAAAGAGCATGCACTTCTCACCTTCAAACATGTGCCAACACATGTTTATAACAAACTGTGGAGAAGAAAGAGGAATGCAACATCTGATAAAGTTGCTATGATACAGAGCAGCTCTGTTCTGGTGTGTTTGTTTGTTTAACGGAGCAGAGACAGGACAGGACAAAGACAGGCTGCTCAGTGGAAAAGCTTCATGTTGGTGCATTGCAGACACACGGCTTATTTCTTGTCAGACAAACAGAAACCAGAAAATAAACCACTGTATGCATGTGAATCTTCGCTTAGATGACATTCTTTCCGTGTCCTCTTTCTCACTTCAGAGCGTTATTACTGGGACTCCAAACTGCTCATTCCCAAGGCCGACTACCAGGAAGTCCTGCATGACGATAAGGCGGCGCTGGCCTGGCTCCTGGCCCTGCGTCGGGTTGGCATCGTCTACCTGAAGGGGGCTCCAGCAGAGCAAGGCCAAGTGGCCCGACTCGCTGAGAGGATTGGCTATCTCAGGCTGACATTCTACGGGTAAGACTCTGTGACGTTCATCCGTTTTTCTCTTGTCATCCTCAGCCAAGCCACTGTTTAATAATCTGACTCCCCACTAAATCTCGAACCGCTGAATTTTTCCACTGATCATATTTAAGCTGGAGCAGAGCCCGGGAGTGTTATTAGTGCAAAATTAAATACAAAAGACCTTTTATTTACATCCTTTTTTTTTTTTTTTCTTTCCCAGGGAATCGAGGAAAAAAAAGCAGCTAGATTTTCTGATGAAAGAAGTTCTCAGATTTTCACTTAATAGCATTAATGTTTAGGAAAATGTGTCCGCGAGTCAATTATCTGTAGCTTTGATTCATTTTGTTTCCATGGAGAAGTTTACAGAGTGTGTGTGTTGGCGCTTTCATCGCACCCGAGTTCATCATTTTGACTTATTGCAGCGCTGATTACTTGAGGACAGAGACGGGGAAAACAACCTAAGAGCATTCCAGCTTTTTTAAGCCAGAGGAATTACCTGGTGCACTCAGTCAGAACAGAGGTTTGGAGCGTAAAGCTTTTCCACTGCCAGCAGATGAGCTCATACTGCTGGGAGTAAAGACACTGCAGACTAGAGCTGAAGTCCTGCCATCAGAGAAACTAGACCATTTTACGAGCCGGGCATCCAAACGAGGCATGCAAACAGAACATGGAAGATAACTTTACCTCATTAGTGCTCGACTCCTTCTGCATCTCAATGAAGTATCTACTTCACAGAGGCTGAGCATTCCTGTGAAGCTGCCCAGTTCTCCCCTCAGGGATCCCTGCAAAGTTCATGTCATCTTATCCTTTTTCTCTACACGGCCTAATTCTAGCTGCTTATCTCCTAAATCCAGAGTTAAATAATTAAAGTGGAGTTTATTAATGAATGTTATCTTTGTCCTCAGGCACACATGGCAGGTCCAGGACAAATACATGGCAAACAACGTGGCCTACACTTCAGGAAAGCTCAGCCTGCACACAGACTACCCTGCATTGCACTTTGCACCTGGAGTGAGTAAAATCTGACTTTATACGCTGTATTTAGAAGATGAAACTGCACTAACTCCTGTTATGTTCGTCTGTCATTACAGCAAGATTATTCCCGAGAGATCAGGTTCATGTTGAATCATCCGAAAGTTGTCAGAAACCTGAATCTGAAAAAAAAAAAAACATTGTTTGTACCTCATTTCTAACACAATTCAGTCAATATTAAGTGCAATTGTGTTTCCCCTCTTACAGATCATGCCTTTTTTTGGGTTTTTTGAAACAGGTCTACCTTGTTTAAAAATGAAAATTTGAAATACCTAGATATAAAATACAGGTTTTTTTTCTTTTTGATTTTGTTTTACATTTTGAAACTTTTTCTGTCTTTGGGATAGAAACTTATTTCTCACATTTGCAAAGAAACAAATGTTCTAAATTTGACACTTCTGACTCTAATTTCACCGCCGTGTCAGTTTGACCCCATCAGAGCCTCTGTGATATAAACCATTTTCATTTAAAAGTTGATTACACTTATTAAGTCCAGTAGGAGAAGTTTCATCAAAAAAAATATTTTTCAAATTTTAAAATGGGTCAAAATTGTCCTGCAACTCAACAGGAGGGCTAAACAGATATGGTATCACTTATGTGCTGCTTTTAAGTGTGTTTCAGCTGCAGGCATCCAGAGTCGTAAAACGAGCATTTGTGCGGCACGTGTGTGTTTCAGGTGCAGTTTCTGCACTGCATCAACCAGGCCGAGGAGGGAGGGGAGAGCGAGGTGGTGGACGGCTACCACATGGCCGAGCAGCTGCAGAGAGAAGACCCAGAGGCCTTCAGGACGCTCACCTCGCTCCAGGTGGACTTCACCGACACGGGGATGGACTACTGCGACTTCATGCTGCAGTCCAAGAAATGCATCATTGAGTGAGTGCAGATGAGCTGTCAGATCACCTGCTGTTTTTTTTTTGTTGTTGTTTTTTTTAATTCCCACACACATACACACATTTACTGTATCTTAAAGAGAAGCAAAGATTGTGATTTGCAAAAATTTCAATGACTGCTTAAAAAGAAGAAAAGCAGTGGAAATAGTGTTCGTGTGTGATTTGAAATGAAACACTGCCATCTGCTGTTCAGAGGTGTTATGTCCAAATTTAATCTATATGCCTGCTATCTATTGTAACCAAAGCCATGAGATCATAGAACGCTTAGCAACCACATTTTATTTAAATGTTCATGTGTCCACGTGCTTTTGGCCAGGTGAGTCCTTTAAGTAGAAAAGATCAGCTGAAAAGATTACATTTAATGGAGGATAAATTAATTTATCCTTTATCCTCTCAAACCCTTTTTGCATAACACAAAAGGAAGCAACTAATATTTAAAATTTATACATATATTGATTATTTTCTTGATTAATTGATGCTTCCTGAAATGTCAGAATGTAGTGACAAAAGCCTGTTAATTTTCACAGAGCCCAAAAATGTCATTTAAATGGCTTGTTTTACAGTGTTTGAAGACAAATTCAGATCATTTACTTCAGTAAAAGCACCAGTACCACACTGTAACACACTCCCCTGCAAGTTTAAGTCCTCAAAACTTTACTTGAGCAAAATGATTATCAGCAAATATGCTTTTAGTATCAAAAGTAAAAGTACTAATTATGCAGTAATTTGCTCTACTTTAAGCTTTTGCACTTTCCCTGCTGAACAGTTTTGCACATCTCTGCACAAAACTGTACAGCTTTGTTACCCTGAAACAGCTACACACTATATATTTGTCATGTTATTGCACTTTTTATTCATGTCCACCATATTTTTATTATATTTCTCCTATTCTTTATCTAAATTCTTTACATTATTATTATTTTTATTTTATTTTTTTTTTATTTGTATTCATTTTATATTTATTGTGTATTTTATGTTTCCACCAAAAGGTAAAGTAAATTCCTTGTAACTGAAAACCTACTCGGCGATACATCCTTTTCTGATTATGATTTTGATTTCTGGAAAAATGTTCCCTGACAGCGTTTGACTCTTCTAACTGATGTTTTTGGATTAATATTCCTGCTACTTCGATGTTTATGTTTTATTTTCCTGTCGCTGATGTTAAAGTTTGTGCTCATTTTAAACCTTAATATCGTGCAGGTAAGTTTTATGTACATTAATGCATTATATTATTAGAGATCATCACATGTTTGTAGCGGTTCTGTCCTGTGAGAAGCACAAATCTCTAAAAAGTCCAGACCTGTTTTCAGCTTTGTGGTGATGCATTTTCCAGCTGGTCTAAGAGGGTTTTTAAAGAGTTTATTTAGCTTAAAAAGGAGGAGAACCTCCTCAACAATAAAGGAGCACTTCCTCCTTTAGGTTAATCAATGTGCATGCTAGATTTTTGGCTTAAATTTTTTGTTAAGTGGCTATTTTATGTATGATTTATGATTTATGATTGTCCGTCTTCCTCCTCTCTGAGCAGCGTTAATGCAGATGGTCGAGTTCTGAGGATAAACTACAACAACGCCACCAGAGATTCGGTGCTGGACCTCCCGGTACACCAGGTTCAGCCCTTCTACCGAGCACTGAAGACCTATGTGAATATCATGAACCGACCAGAGAACGTGGTCACCTACACAATGAATCCAGGTCAGTGTGCAGCTCTCAAAACTCCACTAACAGAGCACAAAAAAACAGTCACTCCAGGATTTCAGCAGGCTTTTTTGGGTGGTGGTGCTTCAAAATGCCTGATTTCATGGCAGCTTTTCTAAATTTTGCAGTGTTTTTCAGGATGTTTTTAGGTGTGAGAGAAAGTGAAAACTGCAAAAAATGTAATTTTTTTGCCTGATGTTCGGCTTCTTGCAGAACATTAGAGAATTGCACAAGAAATGAAGTTTGGTGGTGTTATGTGGGGGACTGCTGTGATTGACAACGTTATGGCAAAATATGAGGATTGGTGAAAGTAAATGAAGAGTTAGGGTAATTAGATAAAATTGCACAGTCACACAAAATTTACAAATTTTATTGAATTTGCACTTGTTGCAGTTACATCCTGGAGAGGCTGAAATATCAGAAAATATATTTGTAAAGGCCTCAAATCACAGTTAAAAGTACCAAAACTCATTTACAAGCATCTCTGTCATCATCAAGGTCACAGTGACATCAGACTCAGTGTCGTCGCTGTCAAATGACCTCAAATGTGAAGTGACCCACTTTAAATAATCACCGCTCAGCACGCAGTCTGCAGCATCAGGTGACAACGATGATGCAGCGATATTGGACGACACATTAAGGACATCAGAGTGTATCAGGATGGTGTCATTAGTGATTCGACCGCAGCATCGAGGTCTCGAGCCTCAGTGTTGGAAGGCGTCCATCATGATGACGCATCTTTAAGAGAAAAAACCAGTTCATAATTGTCGTCCAATTAGTGCCCGCCTTACACCAAAAACTTTCCAAACAATTGCATGGTCGCAAACAAATTTCTAATGTCGCAATTAAGTCACAAATGTTTTTTCGTGATCTCAATCCTTTGGTGCAAGGTGATCATGAATCTCAATCTGAGCTGTCTCAGTCTTTTTTCTCGTTTTGACTTTCCCAAAGATCAAACACATCTTATATTATCGTAACTTTTGAGTCTTTGTTCAGTGAAATCCTGAAGTTCAGTGACGTGAACATTTTCAGCAACCAATAGCTGTGCTCTCTCCAGCACCAAACAGGAAGCTGTGAACCGGGCCGACAGTAAACTCCACGAAGGCACAAAAAAAAACGTGAACAAGCGTCGGTTCTCTTGAACTGCGGATGAAGAGGAGAAACTGGTGCAGCTGTGGAGTGAACAAGAGTTGATTTTGCTTTTTCTTGATGTAATTCTGTGTGTCTGATGCACCAACCAGCCGGATGCATTAAACTCTGTGTAGATTCACGACTGAAAGCGTGTACGCACAAAGGCAGAAATGCATATGCATTCATCAGATTTATAAATTATCATTGTGATAAAATCTCGGTCAGTCTGATTATTAAACATCAGAATGATCCAGTGATTCGGTCATAGCGTTTAATGTGGAAACAGACCACAAAATGCTCCACGTGATCAAATTAAATGATCACTGACGGGCAGATGAATATAAACAAAAATAATTTTGAAATGCATCACATACTGTATATATTATTTAAAATTTACAACATAAATTACCCTTTGAATGACTTTTTTTTTAAAGTGCTGTGAAGCCTGCAAAAATAATATCACAATCAATAAAATTGACTAACGCGGTCAAAAGAAAATATTATCCGTCGCTCAGTTTATATTTTATCTCGTCATCACCTCACCTGCACTTATTTTAGTTCAAACTGTGTGTGCGCCTGCTCTGAAGAGCATAAATACCAGTTTATTTGTGAGAAAATGTGTGTGCATGTTTTTTGTGCATGCACATCGTTTATGAATTGACACCCCAAGTACAAATAGCATTGTTGGCTGGCAGCAAAAAGCCAAAACGAAATATTCAAGATTCCTTTGTGTCTGATCTTTGTTGCTGTATTTCAGGTGACATCGTGACCTTCGATAACTGGCGTCTGCTGCATGGGCGGAGGCGCTACGTTAGCAGGCCTGACAGGTTGCGACACCTCGAGGGCGCCTACCTGGACTGGGATGAAGTCATGTCCCGCCTCCGGATACTCCGCCTCTCGGTCCATGGGAACGTTTGAGCTCTTCACCCAAATTTTAAAAGGTAGAATCAGAGTTAAGCTGGGAGGCTGTAAACTGTAAGCTAAGCTTAATGTTGTGTCTTAAAACACTGCAGAGATATTGAAGTATCTGACAAAGAGCTGAATCTCTGACTCTGACGAAACAATTGACAGATTGCACAAAGATTTTAAAGTAAGGATGCTTTCCAAAATCTGCGAAAATCAAACGATGACCAGTAATGTCTCAAATAGTAAAAGTGCAACACTTCAATGCAAATATTATTTAAAACACCTTGATTTCAAATTTAAGGGGTGCTTTTTAATCAAAGTGTCAAAAGAAGTTTTATAAATTTAAAATAATAAGATGTTTTATACATCTTTGAGTCTGCCACATTATGATTTTAATATTATGTAATTTATACTTCTTAAGTTATCATTCCCAAATCTCGACCTGGATGCCTCAAAATCACCTCCTGTTCATTGTCTAACAGCTAAAATCACTGACATCGTGTTTGATGATGATAATTGAAGACATTTTAACTCATTGTTTACTTTTGTGTAAAGAAAACTGTTGAGTTTCTGACTGTAAATAGGGAGACGTGAGTGTAGGAGTGATTTCAGGCAGAGCCCCCGTGTAAAAGCTTTTCCTCGGCTGTGGTATCCTGCTACCTCTCCTGTTCAAAGTGCCTTCTGTCAACACAAAGGATGTCCTTGACTTCTCCTTCATGCTGTAGAGTTGCAGTCTGAATTAAAATCTGCATTACGCTGTGGTGCAGTAGCTGTACTAGAACTGTAAATGTAAATTTAAAGGGTCAGTTGAGCCGAATTACAAAAACGTGTCTACTTAACCCTCTCTTGCAGAAACTAGAAAGTTCTGGATTTATCTGCTGAAGTTTTAAGAGAAAGTTGCTGTCAAGTGACAACTGTGCATGAACATATTTTAGCATTTTTAGACAAACTGAAGGAGCACACTGCATCAGCTGCATCAGACACTAAACGATACGTTAAAACTAGATAATTTGATCGTAAAGTTGTGCTGATGTTCACACTAACGATGTCAAAATGTGGAAACGTGTAGCAGCTTTAGAAACTTTTAATTTTGCTTCTTTGCATTGAAATTAAATTTTTTAAAAGCGATGAACATAAACAGATGTTTTTTAGACAAACTGAAGGAGCTCCTTGCTGCAGCTAAACATAAATTACATTTTAGGTTAAACACTAAGTGTTAAGTTGAAACTAGCTCGTTTGATCGTAAATTTGTGTTAATATTTACAGACTGCATTAATATGCACAGAATAGTCCAGTCTTTGCCCTTATTCCAAAAAAGACAATACTCCTGCTAAGCTGTTTTCATGGCTAATGAAGATAAATTCCCAATTCCTGCGTACATGGAGCCATGCATACTCCAATTAACGTGCCCTAACGTGTCGTTCACCACTTCAAAATATGGAAACGTGGAACAGCTTTTGCAACTTATCATTTTGCTTCTTTGCATTGAAATTAGATTTTTACAAAGAAATAAACATAAGCAGATTTTTTTTTAGACAAATTTAAGGAGCCTGTTGCTCCAGCTAAATGTAAGTTCAATCTTATGTTAGATACTCAGCGATAAGTTAAAGCTAGTTAGTTTGATTGTAAAGAGACTTAAGGTTGATTTTACTCTGATATTAAATCTGCACACATCGGACCTCAAACAGCAACATTCTCTAAAATTTCTCTGATATTTCCTCTTACCAGAATATTACAAGAAAACAAAGGAGAAGTCGACTCTCCCACTTGATTTTAAGTCACCTGTTAGCTAAAGACTCTGGCACAGACTGGAGGCGTGACATTAAAAAATGAAAGAACTTATGTTAAATTGATGTGGGCCTACTGTTAAATAAACTCAAAGTAAATGTTATTTCAAGGAAATATAAAACTACACATGCAGTGAGGTTTAAATATTCCTCATACAAGCAGTATATATGAGAAGCTGGAACCGTGAAATGTTTATTTTCTGATTAATGGGCTGATTGTTTCAGCTACATTTGTATATTTTCATATTTTTGGCTTGTGTGTAAAAATCTTGATTTGTAAAGTAGTTATCTAATAATAGAAGTGGAGTAAAAAGTACAGTATTTACCTCTGAAGTGTAGTGGAGTAAAAGAAGAAAGTGGCATGATTTTATAATACTCAAATACAAATCTGAGGTTACTTTTAAGTTACTTGAGTACAGTACTTGGGTAAATGTACTAAGTTAAATTCTGCCACTGCTCAGCAGAGCGACACTAAGCAGCTGAAATTACAGTAATTTGGATCAATGCATCAAGTTTAATAGAAACCCTTTAGCCCTGAAATGTAATGATCCAGTAAGTATAATTACCCTAAAACGTAATTTAAATTCAAATCAATTATATTCGTGCTTTTTGTAAATTTCCCTCATTTGTAAAACTTATATTTCCTTGTGTTTTTTCCAACAATTTGTTGAATGTGAAAGCAAGATGTTTTTCTCTTAACTTGGTAGAGTACCTCCGGCCACACTCAATTTTCTCTTACCTAAGAGGAAAGCAAAAATAAGCAAACATTGGTGAATCCCAAAAATCAATGGTACTGACAAAATAGGAACAAATCCTGGCTACGAGCAAAAATAAGAGAAAATTTGTTTGTAGATTGTTTCTTGCAAGAGGCCCATTGAATATGTTTACATGCACAAAATAATGCAGTTTTTAATATTATTCCATAAAGGACTAAGCTGTTAATATAACTTATGAAAATAAATGTCCCACTAATATTCCTGTTACGTGAAGCCATGCATACTTCCATTACAGGAAGTTCATCATGCCAAAATGTAGAAAAGTGAAATGGCTAAAGCCTGTGCCAGGATTTTTTTTTCTTCAAAGTTTTCCACTAGCAGCTGACTTGTGAACGCAGCCTCTCTTTCATTCTTCAGTCACCTTCTTCAAAAGGTTGGCGTTTACGATATTTGCACAGGTGCAAACACCTGTCGATATCGAAGTCTGTCATAATGTTTAAAAGTAATAAGTAGCAATAATGTTTATTTCCCTTTCCAACCAGAAATGTGGGCTTTTCTTTTGGGCATGCTTTTCTACCCCAAGGCCTTACAAACTGCGAATGAGTTTGTTTGTGACCGACGTATCCATGACAACACACAGAGCTGACCGTAAACGGACAAGAGGCCGTGTGTCTGAGGCGCGTATTTCGAACGCACCGTCCACGTCCAAAGAATTCTCATAAAACCTGAACAACAGCTAAATATTAGCGTGTGTGTAAACGTATTCACTGTTGCCGAAACTTATGTTTTCACTTCCTGTGGCCAATCATCGAAAAGCACTATTCTGCCTAACAGCTAAAAATAACTAACACTATTCACCAAACAACAACAAAAAGTTACCTAAACTATGTAGGACAAAGCGTCACAAACAGGTCATAACTATACAATAAGTGTTGAAACCGTCAACTACAACATAGTTTAGTATCACAGTTTTGGGCAGATTAATCTTTAATATTCTAACAAACACGCCTGGAAACTTATAAATTAGCAGTTGTGAATTAGAAAGTTGTATAACTCATTCCCAATATTCTTATGTAACACTAGAACTGCCCTCATGTTATTGATCATCTATTGCATTTTGGGAACGGGGGAGACAAAAAGAAGAAAAATAAAAAATAATTATGCCTCCAACTGCCACATGGGGTCTTTTTGACCCCCCATCAGAACAGCGCTCCTGTTCTTTATTCCATTTATTAACAATAACATGCTATTATCATCCCAAATTCATTTGTAACTTGTACTTATTGATCTTCTGTACTTAGTTAATAGTTTAAATGTATTGTTTTTATGTAGTTTATTAACTCATTCAAAATGCCTATTTTCAAGCACCCTTTTTATCTTAAATGACATAAAACAATTGTCAAATTATCAAAAACCTAAAAAATGAATGTTATTATTTTGTCAAGTTTTACTTCTTATTTTAAAAGCAGATGAAAATGAACAACTTCAAGAAATGACATATTTGGGTTTATTTCATTACGGTCTAAATGACCCCCCTTGGTGGTTCTAGTGTTAATATGTTTGCAATTTATTTTGCATGTTTACAGAAACCCCCATTAAATTTCAAAAATGTTTACTCTGAGTATAAAAGGCACAAGATCGCCTGCGGGTAAAATCCATCACGGACTTGATGCCAACACAAAACAGCTGTTATAATTCACTTCTCCAAAGTTAACTTTCAGAATAATGCGTCATGACAGCCTTTTAGTTTGCGCGGGACTTTGCACCTACCAAAGGTTAAGAGTGAGATTTAAGTCACGTAATCCTGTTTAAGCTGGTGCAGACCCTGAAAATGTTAACAGTAAACTCTGACTTCAGTAAGAGATTTAAACTTACGTAGAGCTGGTGTAACCCGGTGTTGACCGAGGGGCTGTTCTGTGTATTATCTGGAGTAACAGAGAGTTTTCAGTACTTAGAGCAGTACTTATTAAATGTATGAAATAAGTGACAAAACACGTTTTTGTAATTGAACTAAACTGATCCTTTAAATACAGATGAACTGTTTTAATGGTGTTACAAACAGCACGATGTGCTCGTGTTTCATTGCGGCCAGTTTGTGATTGATTTGTTCTGTTGTTCTGCTCGCTAACTGTTACTGACAAAAATAATAATCTGCATTTTCTTATTCATCCTCTTCTTTATAGATCTTACCAGTTTATTTCATTCACATGTAACCTTAAACAAGGACACGATGGATGTACTTCCAAAAGCCAAAAACAGTCAGTTTATATCTAATCAGGTGTTCAGACATGCTTACCAGTGGGAGTATGATTGTGCCAGTTTTTAACTCGGATTTGATCCAACTTTGCATTTTGCACACTTAATAATAAAACTCCTCCAGTCATATTACTGTTGATGGTTGTGCTGGTGTTTTTTTATGCCTCCATGCCGGCAAAAGCCGTGGTTAGACACACCATATTTTCAGGTTTAACCCATTATTATAATTGTGACATCTCTAGGTCGCATTAAGGGAATTAAGTCAAATTTGTCTCAGTATCCACTTGAACTCGACAATGAACTGATTAGATTTTAAAGGTTAAAGGTCAAGTTCTTCTTTCAGACTTTTTTCTTCAACATGCGATGTTGTGCTTTTTTTTTTTTGTCGACATGCTATAGTGTGACTTTTTACATTTGGCCCACATGGGAACCAAGTGGAAAACTCACTTTTATTGTGTTAAAAATGGACAATAATGATCACCGCTCTGCTCTGCTGACACACTGACATGCTGTGAGGAGCCAGTAAAAGCCTGCTTTGAAGGTGATGTAATGCCAGTTTTTACCTACAATCACAATTGACATTCATTGTTTGTTTTGACTTGGAAATTATTGTTTATTTTATTATGAGCTCATCTGTGTTAGTAAAATGCTGGTATTTGTTTTTTTTTTAACTCTGTGTTCTCTATCACAGGAAACAAGGGACCGCCCCTGTAAAGTGCCACTCTGTCTTGATTTTAAGAGAATAAATCACCCTGACCTGGAACATCTGTGTCCCCACCATCCTTCCCATTTGTTTTGAGAATCCAGTGTGTTGTCAGTACGTTGCCCTCACCTCAGACATAGGTGCGACAATTTGGTGGCGGTGGTGGGATGGCAGGCCGCAGAGGTACAAAAATCAGTGCCCATAGGGGTTTGGGCCAGAGCCTGGGTGGTCCACGCTCTCAGATATCAAGGGTGGCATTTACAAATGGGGCAGAAGAAGAGGCTGGTTGGGGTAATGTCGATTCGAACGACTCAGGAGAAGTGGACCTAAACAGCTTTGATGAACTTGGGGTCAGGCACAAGAAAGTCCAAGTAAAGTCCCGACACCTACAACCTAATGACATCAAGCTGAGAATGACAAGTCCTTCTGCAGGTGGTGGTACAACAACAACAACAGCCCAGGGCATACAGACAGAACTGGCCTCCCTTCTCAAAGAGTACCTGTTGAAAAAATGACCTAAAAGGCAAGGCTATAGTAAGGCTAAAAATGTCAAAATATGACGTCTCCCAAAAACAGCTGAAAACACCTCAAAACAGCATAAAATAGCATGCGGAAACACGCCATAGCATAGAACGCTGCAAAAAAGTCAGAAAACAACAAAAAACTGCACGTTGAAAAAAAATGACCTAAAAGGCAAGGCTATAGTAAGGCTAAAAATGTCAAAATATGACGTCTCCCAAAAACAGCTGAAAACACCTCAAAACAGCATAAAATAGCATGCGGAAACACGCCATAGCATAGAACGCTGCAAAAAAGTCAGAAAACAACAAAAAACTGCACGTTGAAAAAAATGACCTAAAAGGCAAGGCTATAGTAAGGCTAAAAATGTCAAAATATGACGTCTCCCAAAAACAGCTGAAAACACCTCAAAACAGCATAAAATAGCATGCGGAAACACGCCATAGCATAGAACGCTGCAAAAAAGTCAGAAAACAACAAAAAACTGCACGTTGAAAAAAATGACCTAAAAGGCAAGGCTATAGTAAGGCTAAAAATGTCAAAATATGACGTCTCCCAAAAACAGCTGAAAACACCTCAAAACAGCATAAAATAGCATGCGGAAACACGCCATAGCATAGAACGCTGCAAAAAAGTCAGAAAACAACAAAAAACTGCACGTTGAAAAAAATGACCTAAAAGGCAAGGCTATAGTAAGGCTAAAAATGTCAAAATATGACGTCTCCCAAAAACAGCTGAAAACACCTCAAAACAGCATAAAATAGCATGCGTAAACACGCCATAGCATAGAACGCTGCAAAAAAGTCAGAAAACAACAAAAACTGCACGTTGAAAAAATGACCTAAAAGGCAAGGCTATAGTAAGGCTAAAAATGTCAAAATATGACGTCTCCCAAAAACAGCTGAAAACACCTCAAAACAGCATAAAATAGCATGCGGAAACACGCCATAGCATAGAACGCTGCAAAAAGTCAGAAAACAACAAAAAACTGCACGTTGAAAAAATGACCTAAAAGGCAAGGCTATAGTAAGGCTAAAAATGTCAAAATATGACGTCTCCCAAAAACAGCTGAAAACACCTCAAAACAGCATAAAATAGCATGCGGAAACACGCCATAGCATAGAACGCTGCAAAAAAGTCAGAAAACAACAAAAACTGCACGTTGAAAAAATGACCTAAAAGGCAAGGCTATAGTAAGGCTAAAAATGTCAAAATATGACGTCTCCCAAAAACAGCTGAAAACACCTCAAAACAGCATAAAATAGCATGCGGAAACACGCCATAGCATAGAACGCTGCAAAAAGTCAGAAAACAACAAAAACTGCACGTTGAAAAAATGACCTAAAAGGCAAGGCTATAGTAAGGCTAAAAATGTCAAAATATGACGTCTCCCAAAAACAGCTGAAAACACCTCAAAACAGCATAAAATAGCATGCGGAAACACGCCATAGCATAGAACGCTGCAAAAAGTCAGAAAACAACAAAAAACTGCACGTTGAAAAAAATGACCTAAAAGGCAAGGCTATAGTAAGGCTAAAATGTCAAAATATGACGTCTCCCAAAAACAGCTGAAAACACCTCAAAACAGCATAAAATAGCATGCGGAAACACGCCATAGCATAGAACGCTGCAAAAAGTCAGAAAACAACAAAAACTGCACGTTGAAAAAATGACCTAAAAGGCAAGGCTATAGTAAGGCTAAAATGTCAAAATATGACGTCTCCCAAAAACAGCTGAAAACACCTCAAAACAGCATAAAATAGCATGCGAAACACGCCATAGCATAGAACGCTGCAAAAAAGTCAGAAAACAACAAAAACTGCACGTTGAAAAAATGACCTAAAAGGCAAGGCTATAGTAAGGCTAAAATGTCAAAATATGACGTCTCCCAAAAACAGCTGAAAACACCTCAAAACAGCATAAAATAGCATGCGGAAACACGCCATAGCATAGAACGCTGCAAAAAAGTCAGAAAACAACAAAAAACTGCACGTTGAAAAAAAATGACCTAAAAGGCAAGGCTATAGTAAGGCTAAAAATGTCAAAATATGACGTCTCCCAAAAACAGCTGAAAACACCTCAAAACAGCATAAAATAGCATGCGGAAACACGCCATAGCATAGAACGCTGCAAAAAAGTCAGAAAACAACAAAAAACTGCACGTTGAAAACAATGACCTAAAAGGCAAGGCTATAGTAAGGCTAAAATGTCAAAATATGACGTCTCCCAAAAACAGCTGAAAACACCTCAAAACAGCATAAAATAGCATGCGGAAACACGCCATAGCATAGAACGCTGCAAAAAGTCAGAAAACAACAAAAAACTGCACGTTGAAAAAATGACCTAAAAGGCAAGGCTATAGTAAGGCTAAAAATGTCAAAATATGACGTCTCCCAAAAACAGCTGAAAACACCTCAAAACAGCATAAAATAGCATGCGGAAACACGCCATAGCATAGAACGCTGCAAAAAAGTCAGAAAACAACAAAAACTGCACGTTGAAAAAATGACCTAAAAGGCAAGGCTATAGTAAGGCTAAAAATGTCAAAATATGACGTCTCCCAAAAACAGCTGAAAACACCTCAAAACAGCATAAAATAGCATGCGGAAACACGCCATAGCATAGAACGCTGCAAAAAAGTCAGAAAACAACAAAAAACTGCACGTTGAAAAAAATGACCTAAAAGGCAAGGCTATAGTAAGGCTAAAAATGTCAAAATATGACGTCTCCCAAAAACAGCTGAAAACACCTCAAAACAGCATAAAATAGCATGCGGAAACACGCCATAGCATAGAACGCTGCAAAAAGTCAGAAAACAACAAAAACTGCACGTTGAAAAAATGACCTAAAAGGCAAGGCTATAGTAAGGCTAAAAATGTCAAAATATGACGTCTCCCAAAAACAGCTGAAAACACCTCAAAACAGCATAAAATAGCATGCGAAACACGCCATAGCATAGAACGCTGCAAAAAGTCAGAAAACAACAAAAACTGCACGTTGAAAAAATGACCTAAAAGGCAAGGCTATAGTAAGGCTAAAATGTCAAAATATGACGTCTCCCAAAAACAGCTGAAAACACCTCAAAACAGCATAAAATAGCATGCGGAAACACGCCATAGCATAGAACGCTGCAAAAAGTCAGAAAACAACAAAAACTGCACGTTGAAAAAATGACCTAAAAGGCAAGGCTATAGTAAGGCTAAAAATGTCAAAATATGACGTCTCCCAAAAACAGCTGAAAACACCTCAAAACAGCATAAAATAGCATGCGGAAACACGCCATAGCATAGAACGCTGCAAAAAGTCAGAAAACAACAAAAAACTGCACGTTGAAAAAAATGACCTAAAAGGCAAGGCTATAGTAAGGCTAAAATGTCAAAATATGACGTCTCCCAAAAACAGCTGAAAACACCTCAAAACAGCATAAAATAGCATGCGGAAACACGCCATAGCATAGAACGCTGCAAAAAGTCAGAAAACAACAAAAACTGCACGTTGAAAAAAATGACCTAAAAGGCAAGGCTATAGTAAGGCTAAAAATGTCAAAATATGGCGTCTCCCAAAAACAGCTGAAAACACCTCAAAACAGCATAAAATAGCATGCGGAAACACGCCATAGCATAGAACGCTGCAAAAAAGTCAGAAAACAACAAAAACTGCACGTTGAAAAAATGACCTAAAAGGCAAGGCTATAGTAAGGCTAAAATGTCAAAATATGACGTCTCCCAAAAACAGCTGAAAACACCTCAAAACAGCATAAAATAGCATGCGGAAACACGCCATAGCATAGAACGCTGCAAAAAAGTCAGAAAACAACAAAAAACTGCACGTTGAAAAAATGACCTAAAAGGCAAGGCTATAGTAAGGCTAAAATGTCAAAATATGACGTCTCCCAAAAACAGCTGAAAACACCTCAAAACAGCATAAAATAGCATGCGAAACACGCCATAGCATAGAACGCTGCAAAAAGTCAGAAAACAACAAAAACTGCACGTTGAAAAAAATGACCTAAAAGGCAAGGCTATAGTAAGGCTAAAATGTCAAAATATGACGTCTCCCAAAAACAGCTGAAAACACCTCAAAACAGCATAAAATAGCATGCGGAAACACGCCATAGCATAGAACGCTGCAAAAAAGTCAGAAAACAACAAAAAACTGCACGTTGAAAAAATGACCTAAAAGGCAAGGCTATAGTAAGGCTAAAATGTCAAAATATGACGTCTCCCAAAAACAGCTGAAAACACCTCAAAACAGCATAAAATAGCATGCGGAAACACGCCATAGCATAGAACGCTGCAAAAAAGTCAGAAAACAACAAAAAGATGAACGTTGAAAAAAATGACCTAAAAGGCAAGGCTATAGTAAGGCTAAAAATGTCAAAATATGACGTCTCCCAAAAACAGCTGAAAACACCTCAAAACAGCATAAAATAGCATGCGGAAACACGCCATAGCATAGAACGCTGCAAAAAGTCAGAAAACAACAAAAAACTGCACGTTGAAAAAAATGACCTAAAAGGCAAGGCTATAGTAAGGCTAAAAATGTCAAAATATGACGTCTCCCAAAAACAGCTGAAAACACCTCAAAACAGCATAAAATAGCATGCGGAAACACGCCATAGCATAGAACGCTGCAAAAAGTCAGAAAACAACAAAAAACTGCACGTTGAAAAAATGACCTAAAAGTCAAGGCTATAGTAAGGCTAAAAATGTCAAAATATGACGTCTCCCAAAAACAGCTGAAAACACCTCAAAACAGCATAAAATAGCATGCGGAAACACGCCATAGCATAGAACGCTGCAAAAAGTCAGAAAACAACAAAAAACTGCACGTTGAAAAAATGACCTAAAAGGCAAGGCTATAGTAAGGCTAAAAATGTCAAAATATGACGTCTCCCAAAAACAGCTGAAAACACCTCAAAACAGCATAAAATAGCATGCGGAAACACGCCATAGCATAGAACGCTGCAAAAAGTCAGAAAACAACAAAAAACTGCACGTTGAAAAAATGACCTAAAAGGCAAGGCTATAGTAAGGCTAAAAATGTCAAAATATGACGCGTCTCCCAAAAACAGCTGAAAACACCTCAAAACAGCATAAAATAGCATGCGGAAACACGCCATAGCATAGAACGCTGCAAAAAAGTCAGAAAACAACAAAAAACTGCACGTTGAAAAAAATGACCTAAAAGGCAAGGCTATAGTAAGGCTAAAAATGTCAAAATATGACGTCTCCCAAAAACAGCTGAAAACACCTCAAAACAGCATAAAATAGCATGCGGAAACACGCCATAGCATAGAACGCTGCAAAAAGTCAGAAAACAACAAAAAACTGCACGTTGAAAAAATGACCTAAAAGGCAAGGCTATAGTAAGGCTAAAAATGTCAAAATATGACGTCTCCCAAAAACAGCTGAAAACACCTCAAAACAGCATAAAATAGCATGCGAAACACGCCATAGCATAGAACGCTGCAAAAAAGTCAGAAAACAACAAAAACTGCACGTTGAAAAAATGACCTAAAAGGCAAGGCTATAGTAAGGCTAAAAATGTCAAAATATGACGTCTCCCAAAAACAGCTGAAAACACCTCAAAACAGCATAAAATAGCATGCGGAAACACGCCATAGCATAGAACGCTGCAAAAAGTCAGAAAACAACAAAAACTGCACGTTGAAAAAATGACCTAAAAGGCAAGGCTATAGTAAGGCTAAAAATGTCAAAATATGACGTCTCCCAAAAACAGCTGAAAACACCTCAAAACAGCATAAAATAGCATGCGGAAACACGCCATAGCATAGAACGCTGCAAAAAGTCAGAAAACAACAAAAAACTGCACGTTGAAAAAATGACCTAAAAGGCAAGGCTATAGTAAGGCTAAAAATGTCAAAATATGACGATCTCCCAAAAACAGCTGAAAACACCTCAAAACAGCATAAAATAGCATGCGAAACACGCCATAGCATAGAACGCTGCAAAAAGTCAGAAAACAACAAAAAACTGCACGTTGAAAAAATGACCTAAAAGGCAAGGCTATAGTAAGGCTAAAAATGTCAAAATATGACGTCTCCCAAAAACAGCTGAAAACACCTCAAAACAGCATAAAATAGCATGCGGAAACACGCCATAGCATAGAACGCTGCAAAAAGTCAGAAAACAACAAAAAACTGCACGTTGAAAAAATGACCTAAAATGCAAGGCTATAGTAAGGCTAAAAATGTCAAAATATGACGTCTCCCAAAAACAGCTGAAAACACCTCAAAACAGCATAAAATAGCATGCGGAAACACGCCATAGCATAGAACGCTGCAAAAAGTCAGAAAACAACAAAAAACTGCACGTTGAAAAAATCACCTAAAAGGCAAGGCTATAGTAAGGCTAAAAATGTCAAAATATGACGTCTCCCAAAAACAGCTGAAAACACCTCAAAACAGCATAAAATAGCATGCGAAACACGCCATAGCATAGAACGCTGCAAAAAAGTCAGAAAACAACAAAAACTGCACGTTGAAAAAATGACCTAAAAGGCAAGGCTATAGTAAGGCTAAAAATGTCAAAATATGACGTCTCCCAAAAACAGCTGAAAACACCTCAAAACAGCATAAAATAGCATGCGGAAACACGCCATAGCATAGAACGCTGCAAAAAGTCAGAAAACAACAAAAAGCGGCACGTGGAAAAAAATGACCTAAAAGGCAAGGCTATAGTAAGGCTAAAAATGTCAAAATATGACGTCTCCCAAAAACAGCTGAAAACACCTCAAAACAGCATAAAATAGCATGCGGAAACACGCCATAGCATAGAACGCTGCAAAAAGTCAGAAAACAACAAAAACTGCACGTTGAAAAATGACCTAAAAGGCAAGGCTATAGTAAGGCTAAAAATGTCAAAATATGACGTCTCCCAAAAACAGCTGAAAACACCTCAAAACAGCATAAAATAGCATGCGGAAACACGCCATAGCATAGAACGCTGCAAAAAAGTCAGAAAACAACAAAAACTGCACGTTGAAAAAATGACCTAAAAGGCAAGGCTATAGTAAGGCTAAAAATGTCAAAATATGACGTCTCCCAAAAACAGCTGAAAACACCTCAAAACAGCATAAAATAGCATGCGAAACACGCCATAGCATAGAACGCTGCAAAAAGTCAGAAAACAACAAAAACTGCACGTTGAAAAAAATGACCTAAAAGGCAAGGCTATAGTAAGGCTAAAATGTCAAAATATGACGTCTCCCAAAAACAGCTGAAAACACCTCAAAACAGCATAAAATAGCATGCGGAAACACGCCATAGCATAGAAGGCTGCAAAAAGTCAGAAAACAACAAAAAACTGCACGTTGAAAAAAATGACCTAAAAGGCAAGGCTATAGTAAGGCTAAAAATGTCAAAATATGACGTCTCCCAAAAAACAGCTGAAAACACCTCAAAACAGCATAAAATAGCATGCGGAAACACGCCATAGCATAGAACGCTGCAAAAAGTCAGAAAACAACAAAAAACTGCACGTTGAAAAATTGACCTAAAAGGCAAGGCTATAGTAAGGCTAAAATGTCAAAATATGACGTCTCCCAAAAACAGCTGAAAACACCTCAAAACAGCATAAAATAGCATGCGGAAACACGCCATAGCATAGAACGCTGCAAAAAGTCAGAAAACAACAAAAAACTGCACGTTGAAAAAAATGACCTAAAAGGCAAGGCTATAGTAAGGCTAAAATGTCAAAATATGACGTCTCCCAAAAACAGCTGAAAACACCTCAAAACAGCATAAAATAGCATGCGGAAACACGCCATAGCATAGAACGCTGCAAAAAGTCAGAAAACAACAAAAAACTGCACGTTGAAAAAAATGACCTAAAAAGCAAGGCTATAGTAAGGCTAAAAATGTCAAAATATGACGTCTCCCAAAAACAGCTGAAAACACCTCAAAACAGCATAAAATAGCATGCGGAAACACGCCATAGCATAGAACGCTGCAAAAAAGTCAGAAAACAACAAAAAACTGCACGTTGAAAAAAATGACCTAAAAGGCAAGGCTATAGTAAGGCTAAAAATGTCAAAATATGACGTCTCCCAAAAACAGCTGAAAACACCTCAAAACAGCATAAAATAGCATGCGGAAACACGCCATAGCATAGAACGCTGCAAAAAGTCAGAAAACAACAAAAACTGCACGTTGAAAAAATGACCTAAAAGGCAAGGCTATAGTAAGGCTAAAAATGTCAAAATATGACGTCTCCCAAAAACAGCTGAAAACACCTCAAAACAGCATAAAATAGCATGCGGAAACACGCCATAGCATAGAACGCTGCAAAAAGTCAGAAAACAACAAAAACTGCACGTTGAAAAAATGACCTAAAAGGCAAGGCTATAGTAAGGCTAAAATGTCAAAATATGACGTCTCCCAAAAACAGCTGAAAACACCTCAAAACAGCATAAAATAGCATGCGGAAACACGCCATAGCATAGAACGCTGCAAAAAAGTCAGAAAACAACAAAAACTGCACGTTGAAAAAAATGACCTAAAAGGCAAGGCTATAGTAAGGCTAAAATGTCAAAATATGACGTCGCCCAAAAACAGCTGAAAACACCTCAAAACAGCATAAAATAGCATGCGGAAACACGCCATAGCATAGAACGCTGCAAAAAGTCAGAAAACAACAAAAAACTGCGCTTTTAAAAAAAATGACCTAAAAGGCAAGGCTATAGTAAGGCTAAAAATGTCAAAATATGACGTCTCCCAAAAACAGCTGAAAACACCTCAAAACAGCATAAAATAGCATGCGGAAACACGCCATAGCATAGAACGCTGCAAAAAGTCAGAAAACAACAAAAAACTGCACGTTGAAAAAAATGACCTAAAAGGCAAGGCTATAGTAAGGCTAAAAATGTCAAAATATGACGTCTCCCAAAAACAGCTGAAAACACCTCAAAACAGCATAAAATAGCATGCGGAAACACGCCATAGCATAGAACGCTGCAAAAAAGTCAGAAAACAACAAAAACTGCACGCGTTGAAAAAATGACCTAAAAGGCAAGGCTATAGTAAGGCTAAAAATGTCAAAATATGACGTCTCCCAAAAACAGCTGAAAACACCTCAAAACAGCATAAAATAGCATGCGAAACACGCCATAGCATAGAACGCTGCAAAAAAGTCAGAAAACAACAAAAACTGCACGTTGAAAAAATGACCTAAAAGGCAAGGCTATAGTAAGGCTAAAAATGTCAAAATATGACGTCTCCCAAAAACAGCTGAAAACACCACAAAACAGCACAAAATGGCATGCGAAAACACGCCACAGCATAGAACGCGGCAAAAAGTCAGAAAACAACAAAAAACTGCACGTTGAAAAAATGACCTAAAAGGCAAGGCTATAGTAAGGCTAAAAATGTCAAAATATGACGTCTCCCAAAAACAGCTGAAAACACCTCAAAACAGCATAAAATAGCATGCGGAAACACGCCATAGCATAGAACGCTGCAAAAAGTCAGAAAACAACAAAAACTGCACGTTGAAAAAATGACCTAAAAGGCAAGGCTATAGTAAGGCTAAAAATGTCAAAATATGACGTCTCCCAAAAACAGCTGAAAACACCTCAAAACAGCATAAAATAGCATGCGAAACACGCCATAGCATAGAACGCTGCAAAAAAGTCAGAAAACAACAAAAAACTGCACGTTGAAAAAATGACCTAAAAGGCAAGGCTATAGTAAGGCTAAAAATGTCAAAATATGACGTCTCCCAAAAACAGCTGAAAACACCTCAAAACAGCATAAAATAGCATGCGGAAACACGCCATAGCATAGAACGCTGCAAAAAGTCAGAAAACAACAAAAACTGCACGTTGAAAAAAATGACCTAAAAGGCAAGGCTATAGTAAGGCTAAAATGTCAAAATATGACGTCTCCCAAAAACAGCTGAAAACACCTCAAAACAGCATAAAATAGCATGCGGAAACACGCCATAGCATAGAACGCTGCAAAAAAGTCAGAAAACAACAAAAACTGCACGTTGAAAAAAATGACCTAAAAGGCAAGGCTATAGTAAGGCTAAAATGTCAAAATATGACGTCTCCCAAAAACAGCTGAAAACACCTCAAAACAGCATAAAATAGCATGCGAAACACGCCATAGCATAGAACGCTGCAAAAAGTCAGAAAACAACAAAAACTGCACGTTGAAAAAAATGACCTAAAAGGCAAGGCTATAGTAAGGCTAAAAATGTCAAAATATGACGTCTCCCAAAAACAGCTGAAAACACCTCAAAACAGCATAAAATAGCATGCGAAACACGCCATAGCATAGAACGCTGCAAAAAAGTCAGAAAACAACAAAAACTGCACGTTGAAAAAATGGCCTAAAACTCAAGGCCATAGGAAGGCTAAAAATGTCAAAATATGACGTCTCCCAAAAACAGCTGAAAACACCTCAAAACAGCATAAAATAGCATGCGGAAACACGCCATAGCATAGAACGCTGCAAAAAGTCAGAAAACAACAAAAAACTGCACGTTGAAAAAATGACCTAAAAGGCAAGGCTATAGTAAGGCTAAAAATGTCAAAATATGACGTCTCCCAAAAACAGCTGAAAACACCTCAAAACAGCATAAAATAGCATGCGGAAACACGCCATAGCATAGAACGCTGCAAAAAAGTCAGAAAACAACAAAAAACTGCACGTTGAAAAAATGACCTAAAAGGCAAGGCTATAGTAAGGCTAAAAATGTCAAAATATGACGTCTCCCAAAAACAGCTGAAAACACCTCAAAACAGCATAAAATAGCATGCGGAAACACGCCATAGCATAGAACGCTGCAAAAAAGTCAGAAAACAACAAAAACGTGCACGTAAAAAAATGACCTAAAAGGCAAGGCTATAGTAAGGCTAAAAATGTCAAAATATGACGTCTCCCAAAAACAGCTGAAAACACCTCAAAACAGCATAAAATAGCATGCGGAAACACGCCATAGCATAGAACGCTGCAAAAAGTCAGAAAACAACAAAAACTGCACGTTGAAAAAATGCCCTAAACGGCAAGGCCATAGTAAGGCTAAAAATGTCAAAATATGACGTCTCCCAAAAACAGCTGAAAACACCTCAAAACAGCATAAAATAGCATGCGGAAACACGCCATAGCATAGAACGCTGCAAAAAGTCAGAAAACAACAAAAACTGCACGTTGAAAAAATGACCTAAAAGGCAAGGCTATAGTAAGGCTAAAAATGTCAAAATATGACGTCTCCCAAAAACAGCTGAAAACACCTCAAAACAGCATAAAATAGCATGCGAAACACGCCATAGCATAGAACGCTGCAAAAAGTCAGAAAACAACAAAAACTGCACGTTGAAAAAATGACCTAAAAGGCAAGGCTATAGTAAGGCTAAAAATGTCAAAATATCACGTCTCCCAAAAACAGCTGAAAACACCTCAAAACAGCATAAAATAGCATGCGGAAACACGCCATAGCATAGAACGCTGCAAAAAGTCAGAAAACAACAAAAACTGCACGTTGAAAAAATGACCTAAAAGGCAAGGCTATAGTAAGGCTAAAAATGTCAAAATATGACGTCTCCCAAAAACAGCTGAAAACACCTCAAAACAGCATAAAATAGCATGCGAAACACGCCATAGCATAGAACGCTGCAAAAAAGTCAGAAAACAACAAAAACTGCACGTTGAAAAAAATGACCTAAAAGGCAAGGCTATAGTAAGGCTAAAAATGTCAAAATATGACGTCTCCCAAAAACAGCTGAAAACACCTCAAAACAGCATAAAATAGCATGCGGAAACACGCCATAGCATAGAACGCTGCAAAAAAGTCAGAAAACAACAAAAACTGCACGTTGAAAAAATGACCTAAAAGGCAAGGCTATAGTAAGGCTAAAATGTCAAAATATGACGTCTCCCAAAAACAGCTGAAAACACCTCAAAACAGCATAAAATAGCATGCGGAAACACGCCATAGCATAGAACGCTGCAAAAAAAGTCAGAAAACAACAAAAACTGCACGTTGAAAAAATGACCTAAAAGGCAAGGCTATAGTAAGGCTAAAAATGTCAAAATATGACGTCTCCCAAAAACAGCTGAAAACACCTCAAAACAGCATAAAATAGCATGCGGAAACACGCCATAGCATAGAACGCTGCAAAAAAGTCAGAAAACAACAAAAACTGCACGTTGAAAAAATGACCTAAAAGGCAAGGCTATAGTAAGGCTAAAAATGTCAAAATATGGCGTCTCCCAAAAACAGCTGAAAACACCTCAAAACAGCATAAAATAGCATGCGGAAACACGCCATAGCATAGAACGCTGCAAAAAGTCAGAAAACAACAAAAAACTGCACGTTGAAAAAAATGACCTAAAAGGCAAGGCTATAGTAAGGCTAAAATGTCAAAATATGACGTCTCCCAAAAACAGCTGAAAACACCTCAAAACAGCATAAAATAGCATGCGGAAACACGCCATAGCATAGAACGCTGCAAAAAGTCAGAAAACAACAAAAACTGCACGTTGAAAAAATGACCTAAAAGGCAAGGCTATAGTAAGGCTAAAAATGTCAAAATATGACGTCTCCCAAAAACAGCTGAAAACACCTCAAAACAGCATAAAATAGCATGCGGAAACACGCCATAGCATAGAACGCTGCAAAAAAGTCAGAAAACAACAAAAACTGCACGTTGAAAAAAATGACCTAAAAGGCAAGGCTATAGTAAGGCTAAAATGTCAAAATATGGCGTCTCCCAAAAACAGCTGAAAACACCTCAAAACAGCATAAAATAGCATGCGGAAACACGCCATAGCATAGAACGCTGCAAAAAGTCAGAAAACAACAAAAAACTGCACGTTGAAAAAATGACCTAAAAGGCAAGGTTATAGTAAGACTAAAAATGTCAAAATATGACGTCTCCCAAAAACAGCTGAAAACACCTCAAAACAGCATAAAATAGCATGCGGAAACACGCCATAGCATAGAACGCTGCAAAAAGTCAGAAAACAACAAAAAACTGCACGTTGAAAAAATGACCTAAAAGGCAAGGCTATAGTAAGGCTAAAAATGTCAAAATATGACGTCTCCCAAAAACAGCTGAAAACACCACAAAACAGCATAAAATAGCATGCGGAAACAAGCCATAGCATAGAACGCTGCAAAAAGACAGAAAACAACAAAAAACTGCACGTTGAAAAAAATGACCTAAAAGGCAAGGCTATAGTAAGGCTAAAAATGTCAAAATATGACGTCTCCCAAAAACAGCTGAAAACACCTCAAAACAGCATAAAATAGCATGCGGAAACACGCCATAGCATAGAACGCTGCAAAAAGTCAGAAAACAACAAAAAACTGCACGTTGAAAAAATGACCTAAAAGGCAAGGCTATAGTAAGGCTAAAATGTCAAAATATGACGTCTCCCAAAAACAGCTGAAAACACCTCAAAACAGCATAAAATAGCATGCGGAAACACGCCATAGCATAGAACGCTGCAAAAAAGTCAGAAAACAACAAAAACTGCACGTTGAAAAAATGACCTAAAAGGCAAGGCTATAGTAAGGCTAAAAATGTCAAAATATGACGTCTCCCAAAAACAGCTGAAAACACCTCAAAACAGCATAAAATAGCATGCAGAAACACGCCATAGAATAGAACGCTGCAAAGAAGTCAGAAAACAACAAAAAACTGCACGTTGAAAAAAAAATGACCTAAAAGGCAAGGCTATAGTAAGGCTAAAAATGTCAAAATTTGACGCCTCCCAAAAACAGCTGAAAACACCACCAAACTGCATAAAATATAATAAAGAAACACGCCATAGCATAGAACGCTGCAAAAAGTCAGAAAACAACAAAAAACTGCACGTTGAAAAAAATGACCTAAAAGGCAAGGCTATAGTAAGGCTAAAATGTCAAAATATGACGTCTCCCAAAACAGCTGAAAACACCTCAAAACAGCATAAAATAGCATGCGAAACACGCCATAGCATAGAACGCTGCAAAAAAGTCAGAAAACAACAAAAACTGCACGTTGAAAAAATGACCTAAAAGGCAAGGCTATAGTAAGGCTAAAAATGTCAAAATATGGCGTCTCCCAAAAACAGCTGAAAACACCTCAAAACAGCATAAAATAGCATGCGGAAACACGCCATAGCATAGAACGCTGCAAAAAAGTCAGAAAACAACAAAAACTGCACGTTGAAAAAAATGACCTAAAAGGCAAGGCTATAGTAAGGCTAAAAATGTCAAAATATGACGTCTCCCAAAAACAGCTGAAAACACCTCAAAACAGCATAAAATAGCATGCGGAAACACGCCATAGCATAGAACGCTGCAAAAAAAGTCAGAAAACAACAAAAAACTGCACGTTGAAAAAATGACCTAAAAGGCAAGGCTATAGTAAGGCTAAAATGTCAAAATATGACGTCTCCCAAAAACAGCTGAAAACACCTCAAAACAGCATAAAATAGCATGCGGAAACACGCCATAGCATAGAACGCTGCAAAAAAGTCAGAAAACAACAAAAAACTGCACGTTGAAAAAATGACCTAAAAGGCAAGGCTATAGTAAGGCTAAAAATGTCAAAATATGACGTCTCCCAAAAACAGCTGAAAACACCTCAAAACAGCATAAAATAGCATGCGGAAACACGCCATAGCATAGAACGCTGCAAAAAAGTCAGAAAACAACAAAAAACTGCACGTTGAAAAAAATGACCTAAAAGGCAAGGCTATAGTAAGGCTAAAAATGTCAAAATATGACGTCTCCCAAAAACAGCTGAAAACACCTCAAAACAGCATAAAATAGCATGCGGAAACACGCCATAGCATAGAAACGCTGCAAAAAGTCAGAAAACAACAAAAAACTGCACGTTGAAAAAATGACCTAAAAGGCAAGGCTATAGTAAGGCTAAAATGTCAAAATATAGCGTCTCCCAAAAACAGCTGAAAACACCTCAAAACAGCATAAAATAGCATGCGGAAACACGCCATAGCATAGAACGCTGCAAAAAGTCAGAAAACAACAAAAACGGCACGTTGAAAAAAATGACCTAAAAGGCAAGGCTATAGTAAGGCTAAAAATGTCAAAATATGACGTCTCCCAAAAACAGCTGAAAACACCTCAAAACAGCATAAAATAGCATGCGGAAACACGCCATAGCATAGAACGCTGCAAAAAAGTCAGAAAACAACAAAAACTGCACGTTGAAAAATTGACCTAAAAGGCAAGGCTATAGTAAGGCTAAAATGTCAAAATATGACGTCTCCCAAAAACAGCTGAAAACACCTCAAAACAGCATAAAATAGCATGCGGAAACACGCCATAGCATAGAACGCTGCAAAAAAGTCAGAAAACAACAAAAAACTGCACGTTGAAAAAAATGACCTAAAAGGCAAGGCTATAGTAAGGCTAAAAATGTCAAAATATGACGTCTCCCAAAAACAGCTGAAAACACCTCAAAACAGCATAAAATAGCATGCGGAAACACGCCATAGCATAGAACGCTGCAAAAAGTCAGAAAACAACAAAAAACTGCACGTTGAAAAAATGACCTAAAAAGGCAAGGCTATAGTAAGGCTAAAAATGTCAAAATATGACGTCTCCCAAAAACAGCTGAAAACACCTCAAAACAGCATAAAATAGCATGCGGAAACACGCCATAGCATAGAACGCTGCAAAAAGTCAGAAAACAACAAAAACTGCACGTTGAAAACAATGACCTAAAAGTCAAGGCTATAGTAAGGCTAAAAATGTCAAAATATGACGTCTCCCAAAAAACAGCTGAAAACACCTCAAAACAGCATAAAATAGCATGCGGAAACACGCCATAGCATAGAACGCTGCAAAAAGTCAGAAAACAACAAAAACTGCACGTTGAAAAAATGACCTAAAAGGCAAGGCTATAGTAAGGCTAAAAATGTCAAAATATGACGTCTCCCAAAAACAGCTGAAAACACCTCAAAACAGCATAAAATAGCATGCGGAAACACGCCATAGCATAGAACGCTGCAAAAAAGTCAGAAAACAACAAAAACTGCACGTTGAAAAAAATGACCTAAAAGGCAAGGCTATAGTAAGGCTAAAATGTCAAAATATGGCGTCTCCCAAAAACAGCTGAAAACACCTCAAAACAGCATAAAATAGCATGCGAAACACGCCATAGCATAGAACGCTGCAAAAAAGTCAGAAAACAACAAAAAACTGCACGTTGAAAAAAATGACCTAAAAGGCAAGGCTATAGTAAGGCTAAAAATGTCAAAATATGACGTCTCCCAAAAACAGCTGAAAACACCTCAAAACAGCATAAAATAGCATGCGGAAACACGCCATAGCATAGAACGCTGCAAAAAAGTCAGAAAACAACAAAAAACTGCACGTTGAAAAAATGACCTAAAAGGCAAGGCTATAGTAAGGCTAAAAATGTCAAAATATGACGTCTCCCAAAAACAGCTGAAAACACCTCAAAACAGCATAAAATAGCATGCGAAACACGCCATAGCATAGAACGCTGCAAAAAGTCAGAAAACAACAAAAAACTGCACGTTGAAAAAATGACCTAAAAGGCAAGGCTATAGTAAGGCTAAAAATGTCAAAATATGACGTCTCCCAAAAACAGCTGAAAACACCTCAAAACAGCATAAAATAGCATGCGGAAACACGCCATAGCATAGAACGCTGCAAAAAAGTCAGAAAACAACAAAAAACTGCACGTTGAAAAAAATGACCTAAAAGGCAAGGCTATAGTAAGGCTAAAAATGTCAAAATATGACGTCTCCCAAAAACAGCTGAAAACACCTCAAAACAGCATAAAATAGCATGCGGAAACACGCCATAGCATAGAACGCTGCAAAAAGTCAGAAAACAACAAAAAACTGCACGTTGAAAAAATGACCTAAAAGGCAAGGCTATAGTAAGGCTAAAAATGTCAAAATATGGCGTCTCCCAAAAACAGCTGAAAACACCTCAAAACAGCATAAAATAGCATGCGGAAACACGCCATAGCATAGAACGCTGCAAAAAGTCAGAAAACAACAAAAAAC
Source organism: Plectropomus leopardus (assembly GCF_026936395.1). Classification (NCBI taxonomy): domain Eukaryota; kingdom Metazoa; phylum Chordata; class Actinopteri; order Perciformes; family Serranidae; genus Plectropomus; species Plectropomus leopardus. Next base: position 5,696,065 of record NC_142176.1, on the reverse strand, counting down.
TGCACGTTGAAAAAAATGACCTAAAAGGCAACGCTATAGTAAGGCTAAAAATGTCAAAATATGACCTTTCCCAAAAACAGCTGGAAACACCTCACAACACCATAAAATAGCATGCGGAAACACGCCATAGCATAGAACGCTGCAAAAAGTCAGAAAACAACAAAAAACTGCACGTTGAAAAAATGACCTAAAAGGCAAGGCTATAGTAAGGCTAAAAATGTCAAAATATGACGTCTCCCAAAAACAGCTGAAAACACCTCAAAACAGCATAAAATAGCATGCGGAAACACGCCATAGCATAGAACGCTGCAAAAAGTCAGAAAACAACAAAAACTGCACGTTGAAAAAATGACCTAAAAGGCAAGGCTATAGTAAGGCTAAAAATGTCAAAATATGACGTCTCCCAAAAACAGCTGAAAACACCTCAAAACAGCATAAAATAGCATGCGGAAACACGCCATAGCATAGAACGCTGCAAAAAGTCAGAAAACAACAAAAAACTGCACGTTGAAAAAATGACCTAAAAGGCAAGGCTATAGTAAGGCTAAAAATGTCAAAATATGACGTCTCCCAAAAACAGCTGAAAACACCTCAAAACAGCATAAAATAGCATGCGGAAACACGCCATAGCATAGAACGCTGCAAAAAAGTCAGAAAACAACAAAAACTGCACGTTGAAAAAAATGACAAGGCAAGGCTATAGTAAGGCTAAAAATGTCAAAATCTGATCTGTCCCAAAAACAGCTGAAAACACCTCAAAACAGCATAAAATAGCATGCGGAAACACGCCATAGCATAGAACGCTGCAAAAAAGTCAGAAAACAACAAAAAACTGCACGTTGAAAAAAATGACCTAAAAGGCAAGGCTATAGTAAGGCTAAAAATGTCAAAATATGACGTCTCCCAAAAACAGCTGAAAACACCTCAAAACAGCATAAAATAGCATGCGGAAACACGCCATAGCATAGAACGCTGCAAAAAGTCAGAAAACAACAAAAAACTGCACGTTGAAAAAAATGACCTAAAAGGCAAGGCTATAGTAAGGCTAAAAATGTCAAAATATGGCGTCTCCCAAAAACAGCTGAAAACACCTCAAAACAGCATAAAATAGCATGCGAAACACGCCATAGCATAGAACGCTGCAAAAAGTCAGAAAACAACAAAAACCTGCACGTTGAAAAAAATTACCTAAAAGGCAAGGCTATAGTAAGGCTAAAAATGTCAAAATATGGCGTCTCCCAAAAACAGCTGAAAACACCTCAAAACAGCATAAAATAGCATGCGGAAACACGCCATAGCATAGAACGCTGCAAAAAAGTCAGAAAACAACAAAAACTGCACGTTGAAAAAATGACCTAAAAGGCAAGGCTATAGTAAGGCTAAAAATGTCAAAATATGACGTCTCCCAAAAACAGCTGAAAACACCTCAAAACAGCATAAAATAGCATGCGGAAACACGCCATAGCATAGAACGCTGCAAAAAAGTCAGAAAACAACAAAAAACTGCACGTTGGAAAAATGACCTAAAAGGCAAGGCTATAGTAAGGCTAAAAATGTCAAAATATGACGTCTCCCAAAAACAGCTGAAAACACCTCAAAACAGCATAAAATAGCATGCGGAAACACGCCATAGCATAGAACGCTGCAAAAAAGTCAGAAAACAACAAAAAACTGCACGTTGAAAAAATGACCTAAAAGGCAAGGCTATAGTAAGGCTAAAAATGTCAAAATATGACGTCTCCCAAAAACAGCTGAAAACACCTCAAAACAGCATAAAATAGCATGCGAAACACGCCATAGCATAGAACGCTGCAAAAAGTCAGAAAACAACAAAAAACTGCACGTTGAAAAAATGACCTAAAAGGCAAGGCTATAGTAAGGCTAAAAATGTCAAAATATGACGTCTCCCAAAAACAGCTGAAAACACCTCAAAACAGCATAAAATAGCATGCGAAACACGCCATAGCATAGAACGCTGCAAAAAGTCAGAAAACAACAAAAACTGCACGTTGAAAAAATGACCTAAAAGGCAAGGCTATAGTAAGGCTAAAATGTCAAAATATGGCGTCTCCCAAAAACAGCTGAAAACACCTCAAAACAGCATAAAATAGCATGCGAAACACGCCATAGCATAGAACGCTGCAAAAAGTCAGAAAACAACAAAAAACTGCACGTTGAAAAAATGACCTAAAAGGCAAGGGTACAGCAAGGCTAAAAATGTCAAAATATGACGTCTCCCAAAAACAGCTGAAAACACCTCAAAACAGCATAAAATAGCATGCGGAAACACGCCATAGCATAGAACGCTGCAAAAAGTCAGAAAACAACAAAAAACTGCACGTTGAAAAAATGACCTAAAAAGGCAAGGCTATAGTAAGGCTAAAATGTCAAAATATGACGTCTCCCAAAAACAGCTGAAAACACCTCAAAACAGCATAAAATAGCATGCGGAAACACGCCATAGCATAGAACGCTGCAAAAAGTCAGAAAACAACAAAAAACTGCACGTTGAAAAAATGACCTAAAAGGCAAGGCTATAGTAAGGCTAAAAATGTCAAAATATGACGTCTCCCAAAAACAGCTGAAAACACCTCAAAACAGCATAAAATAGCATGCGGAAACACGCCATAGCATAGAACGCTGCAAAAAAGTCAGAAAACAACAAAAAACTGCACGTTGAAAAAAATGACCTAAAAGGCAAGGCTATAGTAAGGCTAAAAATGTCAAAATATGACGTCTCCCAAAAACAGCTGAAAACACCTCAAAACAGCATAAAATAGCATGCGGAACACGCCATAGCATAGAACGCTGCAAAAAAGTCAGAAAACAACAAAAAACTGCACGTTGAAAAAATGACCTAAAAGGCAAGGCTATAGTAAGGCTAAAAATGTCAAAATATGACGTCTCCCAAAAACAGCTGAAAACACCTCAAAACAGCATAAAATAGCATGCGGAAACACGCCATAGCATAGAACGCTGCAAAAAGTCAGAAAACAACAAAAACTGCACGTTGAAAAAAATGACCTAAAAGGCAAGGCTATAGTAAGGCTAAAAATGTCAAAATATGACGTCTCCCAAAAACAGCTGAAAACACCTCAAAACAGCATAAAATAGCATGCGGAAACACGCCATAGCATAGAACGCTGCAAAAAGTCAGAAAACAACAAAAAACTGCACGTTGAAAAAAATGACCTAAAAGGCAAGGCTATAGTAAGGCTAAAAATGTCAAAATATGACGTCTCCCAAAAACAGCTGAAAACACCTCAAAACAGCATAAAATAGCATGCGGAAACACGCCATAGCATAGAACGCTGCAAAAAAGTCAGAAAACAACAAAAAACTGCACGTTGAAAAAAATGACCTAAAAGGCAAGGCTATAGTAAGGCTAAAAATGTCAAAATATGACGTCTCCCAAAAACAGCTGAAAACACCTCAAAACAGCATAAAATAGCATGCGGAAACACGCCATAGCATAGAACGCTGCAAAAAGTCAGAAAACAACAAAAAACTGCACGTTGAAAAAATTAACTAAAAGGCAAGGCTATAGTAAGGCTAAAAATGTCAAAATATGACGTCTCCCAAAAACAGCTGAAAACACCTCAAAACAGCATAAAATAGCATGCGGAAACACGCCATAGCATAGAACGCTGCAAAAAGTCAGAAAACAACAAAAAACTGCACGTTGAAAAAAATGACCTAAAAGGCAAGGCTATAGTAAGGCTAAAAATGTCAAAATATGACGTCTCCCAAAAACAGCTGAAAACACCTCAAAACAGCATAAAATAGCATGCGAAACACGACATAGCACACAACGCAGCAAAAAAGTCAGAAAACAACAAAAAACTGCACGTTGAAAAAAATGACCTAAAAGGCAAGGCTATAGTAAGGCTAAAAATGTCAAAATATGGCGTCTCCCAAAAACAGCTGAAAACACCTCAAAACAGCATAAAATAGCATGCGAAACACGCCATAGCATAGAACGCTGCAAAAAGTCAGAAAACAACAAAAAACTGCACGTTGAAAAAATGACCTAAAAGGCAAGGCTATAGTAAGGCTAAAAATGTCAAAATATGACGTCTCCCAAAAACAGCTGAAAACACCTCAAAACAGCATAAAATAGCATGCGGAAACACGCCATAGCATAGAACGCTGCAAAAAAGTCAGAAAACAACAAAAACTGCACGCGTTGAAAAAATGACCTAAAAGGCAAGGCTATAGTAAGGCTAAAAATGTCAAAATATAGCGTCTCCCAAAAACAGCTGAAAACACCTCAAAACAGCATAAAATAGCATGCGGAAACACGCCATAGCATAGAACGCTGCAAAAAGTCAGAAAACAACAAAAAACTGCACGTTGAAAAAAATGACCTAAAAGGCAAGGCTATAGTAAGGCTAAAATGTCAAAATATGACGTCTCCCAAAAACAGCTGAAAACACCTCAAAACAGCATAAAATAGCATGCGGAAACACGCCATAGCATAGAACGCTGCAAAAAGTCAGAAAACAACAAAAAACTGCACGTTGAAAAAAATGACCTAAAAGGCAAGGCTATAGTAAGGCTAAAAATGTCAAAATATGACGTCTCCCAAAAACAGCTGAAAACACCTCAAAACAGCATAAAATAGCATGCGGAAACACGCCATAGCATAGAACGCTGCAAAAAAGTCAGAAAACAACAAAAAACTGCACGTTGAAAAAAATGACCTAAAAGGCAAGGCTATAGTAAGGCTAAAAATGTCAAAATATGACGTCTCCCAAAAACAGCTGAAAACACCTCAAAACAGCATAAAATAGCATGCGGAAACACGCCATAGCATAGAACGCTGCAAAAAAGTCAGAAAACAACAAAAACTGCACGTTGAAAAAATGACCTAAAAGGCAAGGCTATAGTAAGGCTAAAAATGTCAAAATATGACGTCTCCCAAAAACAGCTGAAAACACCTCAAAACAGCATAAAATAGCATGCGGAAACACGCCATAGCATAGAACGCTGCAAAAAAGTCAGAAAACAACAAAAAACTGCACGTTGAAAAAATGACCTAAAAGGCAAGGCTATAGTAAGGCTAAAAATGTCAAAATATGACGTCTCCCAAAAACAGCTGAAAACACCTCAAAACAGCATAAAATAGCATGCGAAACACGCCATAGCATAGAACGCTGCAAAAAGTCAGAAAACACCAAAAACTGCACGTTGAAAAAAATGACCTAAAAGGCAAGGCTATAGTAAGGCTAAAAATGTCAAAATATGACGTCTCCCAAAAACAGCTGAAAACACCTCAAAACAGCATAAAATAGCATGCGAAACACGCCATAGCATAGAACGCTGCAAAAAGTCAGAAAACAACAAAAACTGCACGTTGAAAAAATGACCTAAAAGGCAAGGCTATAGTAAGGCTAAAAATGTCAAAATATGACGTCTCCCAAAAACAGCTGAAAACACCTCAAAACAGCATAAAATAGCATGCGGCAACACGCCATAGCATAGAACGCTGCAAAAAGTCAGAAAACAACAAAAAACTGCACGTTGAAAAAATGCCCTAAAAGGCAAGGCTATAGTAAGGCTAAAAATGTCAAAATATGACGTCTCCCAAAAACAGCTGAAAACACCTCAAAACAGCATAAAATAGCATGCGGAAACACGCCATAGCATAGAACGCAGCAAAAAGTCAGAAAACAACAAAAAACTGCACGTTGAAAAAAATGACCTAAAAGGCAAGGCTATAGTAAGGCTAAAAATGTCAAAATATGACGTCTCCCAAAAACAGCTGAAAACACCTCAAAACAGCATAAAATAGCATGCGGAAACACGCCATAGCATAGAACGCTGCAAAAAAGTCAGAAAACAACAAAAACTGCACGTTGAAAAAATGACCTAAAAGGCAAGGCTATAGTAAGGCTAAAATGTCAAAATATGGCGTCTCCCAAAAACAGCTGAAAACACCTCAAAACAGCATAAAATAGCATGCGGAAACACGCCATAGCATAGAACGCTGCAAAAAAGTCAGAAAACAACAAAAACTGCACGTTGAAAAAAATGACCTAAAAGGCAAGGCTATAGTAAGGCTAAAATGTCAAAATATGACGTCTCCCAAAAACAGCAGAAAACACCTCAAAACAGCATAAAATAGCATGCGGAAACACGCCATAGCATAGAACGCTGCAAAAAAGTCAGAAAACAACAAAAACTGCACGTTGAAAAAAATGACCTAAAAGGCAAGGCTATAGTAAGGCTAAAAATGTCAAAATATGACGTCTCCCAAAAACAGCTGAAAACACCTCAAAACAGCATAAAATAGCATGCGGAAACACGCCATAGCATAGAACGCTGCAAAAAAGTCAGAAAACAACAAAAACTGCACGTTGAAAAAATGACCTAAAAGGCAAGGCTATAGTAAGGCTAAAAATGTCAAAATATGACGTCTCCCAAAAACAGCTGAAAACACCTCAAAACAGCATAAAATAGCATGCGGAAACACGCCATAGCATAGAACGCTGCAAAAAAGTCAGAAAACAACAAAAAACTGCACGATGAAAAAATGACCTAAAAGGCAAGGCTATAGTAAGGCTAAAATGTCAAAATATGACGTCTCCCAAAAACAGCTGAAAACACCTCAAAACAGCATAAAATAGCATGCGGAAACACGCCATAGCATAGAACGCTGCAAAAAAGTCAGAAAACAACAAAAAACTGCACGTTGAAAAAAATGACCTAAAAGGCAAGGCTATAGTAAGGCTAAAAATGTCAAAATATGACGTCTCCCAAAAACAGCTGAAAACACCTCAAAACAGCATAAAATAGCATGCGGAAACACGCCATAGCATAGAACGCTGCAAAAAGTCAGAAAACAACAAAAAACTGCACGTTGAAAAAAATGACCTAAAAGGCAAGGCTATAGTAAGGCTAAAAATGTCAAAATATGACGTCTCCCAAAAACAGCTGAAAACACCTCAAAACAGCATAAAATAGCATGCGGAAACACGCCATAGCATAGAACGCTGCAAAAAGGTCAGAAAACAACAAAAACTGCACGTTGAAAAAATGACCTAAAAGGCAAGGCTATAGTAAGGCTAAAAATGTCAAAATATGACGTCTCCCAAAAACAGCTGAAAACACCTCAAAACAGCATAAAATAGCATGCGGAAACACGCCATAGCATAGAACGCTGCAAAAAAGTCAGAAAACAACAAAAAACTGCACGTTGAAAAAATGACCTAAAAGGCAAGGCTATAGTAAGGCTAAAAATGTCAAAATATGACGTCTCCCAAAAACAGCTGAAAACACCTCAAAACAGCATAAAATAGCATGCGGAAACACGCCATAGCATAGAACGCTGCAAAAAAGTCAGAAAACAACAAAAAACTGCACGTTGAAAAAAATGACCTAAAAGGCAAGGCTATAGTAAGGCTAAAAATGTCAAAATATGACGTCTCCCAAAAACAGCTGAAAACACCTCAAAACAGCATAAAATAGCATGCGGAAACACGCCATAGCATAGAACGCTGCAAAAAGTCAGAAAACAACAAAAAACTGCACGTTGAAAAAATGACCTAAAAGGCAAGGCTATAGTAAGGCTAAAAATGTCAAAATATGACGTCTCCCAAAAACAGCTGAAAACACCTCAAAACAGCATAAAATAGCATGCGGAAACACGCCATAGCATAGAACGCTGCAAAAAGTCAGAAAACAACAAAAAACTGCACGTTGAAAAAATGACCTAAAAGGCAAGGCTATAGTAAGGCTAAAAATGTCAAAATATGACGTCTCCCAAAAACAGCTGAAAACACCTCAAAACAGCATAAAATAGCATGCGGAAACACGCCATAGCATAGAACGCTGCAAAAAAGTCAGAAAACAACAAAAAACTGCACGTTGAAAAAAATGACCTAAAAGGCAAGGCTATAGTAAGGCTAAAAATGTCAAAATATGACGTCTCCCAAAAACAGCTGAAAACACCTCAAAACAGCATAAAATAGCATGCGGAAACACGCCATAGCATAGAACGCTGCAAAAAGTCAGAAAACAACAAAAACTGCACGTTGAAAAAAATGACCTAAAAAGGCAAGGCTATAGTAAGGCTAAAAATGTCAAAATATGACGTCTCCCAAAAACAGCTGAAAACACCTCAAAACAGCATAAAATAGCATGCGGAAACACGCCATAGCATAGAACGCTGCAAAAAGTCAGAAAACAACAAAAAACTGCACGTTGAAAAAAATGACCTAAAAGGCAAGGCTATAGTAAGGCTAAAAATGTCAAAATATGACGTCTCCCAAAAACAGCTGAAAACACCTCAAAACAGCATAAAATAGCATGCGGAAACACGCCATAGCATAGAACGCTGCAAAAAAGTCAGAAAACAACAAAAACTGCACGTTGAAAAAATGACCTAAAAGGCAAGGCTATAGTAAGGCTAAAAATGTCAAAATATGACGTCTCCCAAAAACAGCTGAAAACACCTCAAAACAGCATAAAATAGCATGCGGAAACACGCCATAGCATAGAACGCTGCAAAAAGTCAGAAAACAACAAAAACTGCACGTTGAAAAAATGACCTAAAAGGCAAGGCTATAGTAAGGCTAAAAATGTCAAAATATGACGTCTCCCAAAAACAGCTGAAAACACCTCAAAACAGCATAAAATAGCATGCGGAAACACGCCATAGCATACAACGCTGCAAAAAGTCAGAAAACAACAAAAACTGCACGTTGAAAAAATGACCTAAAAGGCAAGGCTATAGTAAGGCTAAAAATGTCAAAATATGACGTCTCCCAAAAACAGCTGAAAACACCTCAAAACAGCATAAAATAGCATGCGGAAACACGCCATAGCATAGAACGCTGCAAAAAGTCAGAAAACAACAAAAACTGCACGTTGAAAAAATGACCTAAAAGGCAAGGCTATAGTAAGGCTAAAAATGTCAAAATATGGCGTCTCCCAAAAACAGCTGAAAACACCTCAAAACAGCATAAAATAGCATGCGAAACACGCCATAGCATAGAACGCTGCAAAAAGTCAGAAAACAACAAAAAACTGCATCGTTGAAAAAATGACCTAAAAGGCAAGGCTATAGTAAGGCTAAAAATGTCAAAATATGACGTCTCCCAAAAACAGCTGAAAACACCTCAAAACAGCATAAAATAGCATGCGGAAACACGCCATAGCATAGAACGCTGCAAAAAAGACAGAAAACAACAGAAAACTGCACGTTGAAAAAATGACCTAAAAGGCAAGGCTATAGTAAGGCTAAAAATGTCAAAATATGACGTCTCCCAAAAACAGCTGAAAACACCTCAAAACAGCATAAAATAGCATGCGGAAACACGCCATAGCATAGAACGCTGCAAAAAGTCAGAAAACAACAAAAACTGCACGTTGAAAAAAATGACCTAAAAGGCAAGGCTATAGTAAGGCTAAAAATGTCAAAATATGGCGTCTCCCAAAAACAGCTGAAAACACCTCAAAACAGCATAAAATAGCATGCGGAAACACGCCATAGCATAGAACGCTGCAAAAAGTCAGAAAACAACAAAAACTGCACGTTGAAAAAAATGACCTAAAAGGCAAGGCTATAGTAAGGCTAAAAATGTCAAAATATGACGTCTCCCAAAAACAGCTGAAAACACCTCAAAACAGCATAAAATAGCATGCGGAAACACGCCATAGCATAGAACGCTGCAAAAAAGTCAGAAAACAACAAAAAACTGCACGTTGAAAAAATGACCTAAAAGGCAAGGCTATAGTAAGGCTAAAATGTCAAAACATTACGTATCCCAAAAACAGCTGAAAACACCTCAAAACAGCATAAAATAGCATGCGGAAACACGCCATAGCATAGAACGCTGCAAAAAAGTCAGAAAACAACAAAAAACTGCACGTTGAAAAAAATGACCTAAAAGGCAAGGCTATAGTAAGGCTAAAAATGTCAAAATATGACGTCTCCCAAAAACAGCTGAAAACACCTCAAAACAGCATAAAATAGCATGCGTAAACACGCCATAGCATAGAACGCTGCAAAAAGTCAGAAAACAACAAAAAACTGCACGTTGAAAAAATGACCTAAAAGGCAAGGCTATAGTAAGGCTAAAAATGTCAAAATATGACGTCTCCCAAAAACAGCTGAAAACACCTCAAAACAGCATAAAATAGCATGCGGAAACACGCCATAGCATAGAACGCTGCAAAAAAGTCAGAAAACAACAAAAACTGCACGTTGAAAAAAATGACCTAAAAGGCAAGGCTATAGTAAGGCTAAAAATGTCAAAATATGACGTCTCCCAAAAACAGCTGAAAACACCTCAAAACAGCATAAAATAGCATGCGGAAACACGCCATAGCATAGAACGCTGCAAAAAGTCAGAAAACAACAAAAAACTGCACGTTGAAAAAATGACCTAAAAGGCAAGGCTATAGTAAGGCTAAAAATGTCAAAATATGACGTCTCCCAAAAACAGCTGAAAACACCTCAAAACAGCATAAAATAGCATGCGGAAACACGCCATAGCATAGAACGCTGCAAAAAAGTCAGAAAACAACAAAAAACTGCACGTTGAAAAAAATGACCTAAAAGGCAAGGCTATAGTAAGGCTAAAAATGTCAAAATATGGCGTCTCCCAAAAACAGCTGAAAACACCTCAAAACAGCATAAAATAGCATGCGGAAACACGCCATAGCATAGAACGCTGCAAAAAGTCAGAAAACAACAAAAACTGCACGTTGAAAAAATGACCTAAAAGGCAAGGCTATAGTAAGGCTAAAATGTCAAAATATGACGTCTCCCAAAAACAGCTGAAAACACCTCAAAACAGCATAAAATAGCATGCGGAAACACGCCATAGCATAGAACGCTGCAAAAAGTCAGAAAACAACAAAAAACTGCACGTTGAAAAAAATGACCTAAAAGGCAAGGCTATAGTAAGGCTAAAAATGTCAAAATATGACGTCTCCCAAAAACAGCTGAAAACACCTCAAAACAGCATAAAATAGCATGCGGAAACACGCCATAGCATAGAACGCTGCAAAAAAGTCAGAAAACAACAAAAACTGCACGTTGAAAAAAATGACCTAAAAGGCAAGGCTATAGTAAGGCTAAAAATGTCAAAATATGGCGTCTCCCAAAAACAGCTGAAAACACCTCAAAACAGCATAAAATAGCATGCGGAAACACGCCATAGCATAGAACGCTGCAAAAAGTCAGAAAACAACAAAAAACTGCACGTTGAAAAAAATGACCTAAAAGGCAAGGCTATAGTAAGGCTAAAAATGTCAAAATATGAGCGTCTCCCAAAAACAGCTGAAAACACCTCAAAACAGCATAAAATAGCATGCGGAAACACGCCATAGCATAGAACGCTGCAAAAAAGTCAGAAAAAAACAAAAAACTGCACGTTGAAAAAATGACCTAAAAGGCAAGGCTATAGTAAGGCTAAAAATGTCAAAATATGACGTCTCCCAAAAACAGCTGAAAACACCTCAAAACAGCAAAAAATAACATGCAGAAACACGACATACCATAGAACGCTGCAAAAAGTCAGAAAACAACAAAAACTGCACGTTGAAAAAATGACCTAAAAGGCAAGGCTATAGTAAGGCTAAAAATGTCAAAATATGACGTCTCCCAAAAACAGCTGAAAACACCTCAAAACAGCATAAAATAGCATGCGAAACACGCCATAGCATAGAACGCTGCAAAAAGTCAGAAAACAACAAAAAACTGCACGTTGAAAAAAATGACCTAAAAGGCAAGGCTATAGTAAGGCTAAAAATGTCAAAATATGACGTCTCCCAAAAACAGCTGAAAACACCTCAAAACAGCATAAAATAGCATGCGGAAACACGCCATAGCATAGAACGCTGCAAAAAAGTCAGAAAACAACAAAAAACTGCACGTTGAAAAAAATGACCTAAAAGGCAAGGCTATAGTAAGGCTAAAAATGTCAAAATATGACGTCTCCCAAAAACAGCTGAAAACACCTCAAAACAGCATAAAATAGCATGCGGAAACACGCCATAGCATAGAACGCTGCAAAAAAGTCAGAAAACAACAAAAAACTGCACGTTGAAAAAAAAGACCTAAAAGGCAAGGCTATAGTAAGGCTAAAAATGTCAAAATATGACGTCTCCCAAAAACAGCTGAAAACACCTCAAAACAGCATAAAATAGCATGCGGAAACACGCCATAGCATAGAACGCTGCAAAAAGTCAGAAAACAACAAAAAACTGCACGTTGAAAAAATGACCTAAAATGCAAAGCTATAGTAAGGCTAAAAATGTCAAAATATGACGTCTCCCAAAAACAGCTGAAAACACCTCAAAACAGCATAAAATAGCATGCGGAAACACGCCATAACATAGAACGCAGCAAAAAAGCCAGAAAACAACAAAAAACTGCACGTTGAAAAAAATGACCTAAAAGGCAAGGCTATAGTAAGGCTAAAAATGTCAAAATATGACGTCTCCCAAAAACAGCTGAAAACACCTCAAAACAGCATAAAATAGCATGCGGAAACACGCCATAGCATAGAACGCTGCAAAAAAGTCAGAAAACAACAAAAAACTGCACGTTGAAAAAAAATGACCTAAAAGGCAAGGCTATAGTAAGGCTAAAAATGTCAAAATATGACGTCTCCCAAAAACAGCTGAAAACACCTCAAAACAGCATAAAATAGCATGCGGAAACACGCCATAGCATAGAACGCTGCAAAAAAGTCAGAAAACAACAAAAAACTGCACGTTGAAAAAATGACCTAAAAGGCAAGGCTATAGTAAGGCTAAAAATGTCAAAATATGACGTCTCCCAAAAACAGCTGAAAACACCTCAAAACAGCATAAAATAGCATGCGGAAACACGCCATAGCATAGAACGCTGCAAAAAAGTCAGAAAACAACAAAAAACTGCACGTTGGAAAAATGACCTAAAAGGCAAGGCTATAGTAAGGCTAAAAATGTCAAAATATGACGTCTCCCAAAAACAGCTGAAAACACCTCAAAACAGCATAAAATAGCATGCGGAAACACGCCATAGCATAGAACGCTGCAAAAAGTCAGAAAACAACAAAAACTGCACGTTGAAAAAATGACCTAAAAGGCAAGGCTATAGTAAGGCTAAAATGTCAAAATATGACGTCTCCCAAAAACAGCTGAAAACACCTCAAAACAGCATAAAATAGCATGCGGAAACACGCCATAGCATAGAACGCTGCAAAAAAGTCAGAAAACAACAAAAAACTGCACGTTGAAAAAAAATGACCTAAAAGGCAAGGCTATAGTAAGGCTAAAAATGTCAAAATATGACGTCTCCCAAAAACAGCTGAAAACACCTCAAAACAGCATAAAATAGCATGCGGAAACACGCCATAGCATAGAACGCTGCAAAAAAGTCAGAAAACAACAAAAAACTGCACGTTGAAAAAAATGACCTAAAAGGCAAGGCTATAGTAAGGCTAAAAATGTCAAAATATGACGTCTCCCAAAAACAGCTGAAAACACCTCAAAACAGCATAAAATAGCATGCGGAAACACGCCATAGCATAGAACGCTGCAAAAAAGTCAGAAAACAACAAAAAACTGCACGTTGAAAAAAATGACCTAAAAGGCAAGGCTATAGTAAGGCTAAAAATGTCAAAATATGACGTCTCCCAAAAACAGCAGAAAACACCTCAAAACAGCATAAAATAGCATGCGGAAACACGCCATAGCATAGAACGCTGCAAAAAAGTCAGAAAACAACAAAAAACTGCACGTTGAAAAAAATGACCTAAAAGGCAAGGCTATAGTAAGGCTAAAAATGTCAAAATATGACGTCTCCCAAAAACAGCTGAAAACACCTCAAAACAGCGTAAAAATAGCATGCGGAAACACGCCATAGCATAGAACGCTGCAAAAACGTCCAAAAACAACAAAAAACTGCAGGTTGAAAAAAATGACCTAAAAGGCAAGGCTATAGTAAGGCTAAAAATGTCAAAATATGACGTCTCCCAAAAACAGCTGAAAACACCTCAAAACAGCATAAAATAGCATGCGGAAAGACAGGTAAACACAGGTGACTGAGAGACCAACACGTTCTCACTCTGAAATCATCACATGGTGCCACTCTGTTTTAGGTTTTAGGTATCCTGTCAGCTGTTTACGCTCCAGGATGCCCTTTCGTTGATGTCAACAAATGCACATGGTCCCAATGTTTACACAACAAGCGGAGGCAGCCATAAATGGTTAGATTTAGGCAAAAAAAGGCACATGGTAAAGTGTTGAAAAACAAACACACACACACACATATCTACTCGGGACGCAAGCCCCTGCACTCCTGATGTTTTGTGGTTACGAGCAGCGATTACCTGACGCTGTCCTTCAGCGTTTCAAGTGCAGGCGACTGGTTTTGTGCCCCCCATGAGTGTTGCATGAGGGCGCACCTGCTGCCATCCGGCTGTCTGCTCTGCTCTGATTTTGCGGTTTTGTTGAATGGTTCATGTAATGTCAGAAGAAACATGCTTAGACTCTTCAACGTATTTATTCGAATAGGTTGTTGCTCAATGGCACAATGTTGCCTGCAGCATTGAGACATGAAATCTTAAAAAACTGTTTTGTGTTTTTACATTTAAAATTGTATGTATTGTAACCTGTTGAGGTTTTTGAGTGTTTTCCAGGTGTTTTTAAATAAACTGTGTTCACATCTTAAGATATAACTTTTTGTCATAGCTTACCATTATGCATTACACAATTACTATAGTATGTCCAAAAATGCCATACTATAGTGTGTGAAAAAACAGTCGAAAAAGTCATCATTCCAAATGTCAAAAATAATAGTGTCATAATGTGGCATTTTGAAGGACATTTTGATATAGAAGTTTTCTGAAACGTTCCTAAAAGTCAACAGTTAAATGATGAAAAAAGTCATACTATAGTATGTTTAAAAAATGGCATACTATAGCATGTGGAAAAAGTCAACATCCCAAATGTCAAAAAAAGTCACAGTGTGGCAGTTTAAAGATTATAGTATAGAATGTGAAAGATATTGTCCAAAAAGTCAACATTTAAAATGCTTAAAAAGTCATACTATAGTATGTCGAAAAACGCCAAATGTTCAAAAAATGGTCAAAAGGTCATCATCATGTCAAAAAAAGTCATAGTATAGCATTTTGAATAAGATATAGTGAATAGTCCAAAAAGTAAACATTTAAAATGTTAAAAAGTCATACTGTAGTGTGTGAAAAAAACGGTTGAAATAGTCATCTTTTCAAATGTCAAAAAAAGTCATGATATAGCATTTTGAAGGACATTTTGATATATAATGTTTCAGAAATGGTCCAAAAAGTCAACATTTAAAATGTTTAAAAAGTCATACTATAGTATGTTAAAAAATGGCTATAGCATGTGGAAAAAAGACGAAAAAGTCAACATCCCAAATGTCAAAAAAAGTCAGTTTAAGGTTATAGTACAGAATGTGAAAGAAATGGTCCAAAAAGTCAACATTTAAAATGTTTACAGTATGTCGAAAAACGCCAAATGTTTAAAAAACTCATACAATGCCACATACAATGGCATTTTTAAGAAGATTATAGTACAGAATGTAGAAGTATTTGTCCAAAAAGTCAACATTTAAAATGATGAAAAAAGTCATAGTATAGTGTGCTGAAAAATGCCATACGGTTGAACAAATGGTTGAAAAAGTCATCGTCCCGAAATGTCAAAAAAGTCATAGTATAACATAGAATGTGGAAGAAACGGTCCATAAAGTCAACATTTAAAATGTTTAAAAAAGTACTTTTACTCTTTTATGTTTGTCTTCTGGAAAAAGCTTTTTTCTGGTTATTACTCAACATCATATTTCATAAACAGAAGGGGAGATATTCGTCAGGTGATACTGAACAGGTGACACTACACTTAAAACTGCATAAAAGGACGATGAACTTCACTGTGCTTCATTTGCGATAACTTTATTATATTGCCAAAGCTGTACATATTCTATAAATACTTTTTCAAATACTGGAGTACTTACACCTGACATCTCATTTCATTTATTCCCTCTCGTTACAGCAGCCGACTCGAGCAATGACAGAGATGAGCTGTAATACTCCAGTTTAAAAAAATGTCCTTTTAACTGAAGCATAAAGAGCTGTGTCCCGTTCCCAAACCCAGTTTAGAGATGCTTCAGATCCAGTTCTGCGTTAACAGCAACTTCCGAACATCCTAACGCATCATTTCCCTCCGCACAGTTAAATCACTATAAATACAAGCTTTTCAGAATCAAAAAAACAAACAAAAAAACATCTTCCAGTGATATAGCTGTACCGATATATTGCTGATCTGGAGAAACTGTTCACCACATGGACGCACGAGCACACACAAACCCACACACACACACACATACGCACGCACACCGATAGAACCAGATTCAACTGTTCTTTACTACAGAAACAACATTAAGACTGGATCCCCTCTGGGAGCAGACGACCACAGCTGTTTCAGATCCACCACAGGAAAGAAAACCGCCGCCGAAGAGTTTGGAGGATTTTGCACTTTTGTCACAACCTGGTCTGTGATGTAAAAACAGGTGTTTTTTTAATCCTTGGCTGTTTTGGGGGTTTCTAAAACGTGACCAAAGTGCTGGTGTTACACCATATCCTGTACACAAGAACGAACCATTTCAGTTCCTTTTTTAGCCAAAATGTACTTTTCTGATAATTAAATGCTTAAATTTTTGACTTTTGGTCTGACAGATTTTATAAAGTAAAACTCCTAACATTCACTCAGCTTAGGTATTAAAGTGTTTTTGCCATTTTCCGACATTTTTTGGCATAATGAAATAGCTGAGGCCTAGAATGACAGAGGGAGGAACGGCTGCACGGATGTTTCTACAAGTGATTGTTGGTATTAATTAGAGCTGCAATGAATAGTCAATTAATCAATCAATTGACAGGAAATTAATCAACTATTCTGTTAACTGAATGATCATTTTTGAAGCAAAATATGTCAAACATTTACTGGTCCGAGCTCCTTAAGTGTGAGAATTTGCTGCTTTATTTTGTCATTTTTGATTGTACGTAAAAAGTCTTTGGGTTTTGGACTGTTGGTTGGGCACAATTTTTTGACAAAGATTAAATGATTATTTGATTAGTTGTGAAAATAATCAGCAGATACATTTAAAATGAAGATCATTAATTTCCAAACACAGTAGGGCCTCATTTTCTAATGGAAAGTCAGAAATTATGACTCTCCAGTCTTCCTCTTCTCTCAAACTTCTATCAATATTTTTCGGTGTCATTCTGTCTTTTTATCGGGTGAGAAAAAGGCCAGTGATTTGGGAATATTTCGTTAAATTTCCAGGTACTGGTCATCAGAGGCAGATCAGTAGACAGGTCACTATTTCTGACAAAAGGCCATCAGAAAATGTGATCCTGTAGATGGAAATTTAGAAATGACTAATATGTTTTATCTGAACGTCACTTATGTCAAAAGAAACCTAAATCCCATTTTGGCACGCTCGCAAAAATGCAGACCGCTCAGCAACAAAAAAGCAGAGTCAAAAATTTACTTTCAATTCAATAATTACAAATAATCGCCAAGATCAGCTTGTTTGGCTGTGTCAAAAAATCTGAGTAATTCTAGTAATTATTTTAAGCTCGCTTAATTCACTCACTTTGTGTTAATGGTGATTTTATTTTATTAACTTTAAGCGATGGAGGATTTACAGGCATCGTGTCACAAATTCGTCAACACATCTGCCGTTCATTTCATGTGATCAAAGGCCGACGCAAACACGGAGAAAGTCAATTTACCTGACATTAGACGGGTTTCCGTTACAGATTTGCACAAAACTTGAGGGATATTTTCAAAAAGTCGATAAAACACAATTTTCGAGATGACCGTGTTTCGATTGAATGCCCATAACCACAGCATCATGTGACCTAGAGTAGACAGTTTTGTGTAATCATGCTTTTGTGTAATAATAACGTTAAAAAACATTTTTGCAATAAATGGGAGTTTTTTTTTAAACTGATGTTTCATTAATCAATGAATTTCAATTTACGCAAATTTGAAGGTTAAAGGAAACCCGCCTAACATTTGAATTAAGCAATTTTTTTTTAATTCCAGGTAATGGTAACATTTTTTGATCCTTTACACGGAAATTTAAAAACATATATGTATACGGACCCATATTTGAGTAATATCAGTATTTTTAACAATCAATTACTTGATGAGTATTTTATTTGAGTTTTTAAAAATGATTGCCGTTTTAAAACAACAGTAATTAAAACAATCACTTGTAGAAAGTACGAAACAGCGCCCCCTTTGGTCACACGTTACACGCTATGACGTAACACCAGTTTGAGTCAGGTGGGATTAGTTTCCCTTCGATTAAATTCGGCACATGAACGACAACATTTTGCATGGCTTTTAGAGGCTGAATTCAAATGGGAAAGAAACTGTACCATCTCCTACGTTCAGCGCAACATCTCCCACCACCTGTTGCTTAAAAACCCCTGCTGTGACATCACTGACCTGGGGGCGTGGCCTGAGTGCGAAACGCTCCAAAGTCTGCACACACGGAGAGCAACACGGCAGCTGTTTTTTTTCACGCGATCTGGAGCCGATTTAAACCTTTAAAAGACAAACTTTGAACAGTCAAACTGAAGTCATCATATTCAATCAATATAGAAAAAAAAGTTCTTTCTTACATTCTTCACCCTGTGAAAGCCAGTTAACTCAAGAAAACATGGCTCTGGCAATGGCTAACTACTTATTAAGTATTGCACATCTAGCAAATCAACAATTTGTAACATTTTTTTTCCAGAGAAATGTACAGTAAATATATGTATATATTAAATAAATACTATATATAGAAATATATATAATATTTATTTTTCATCCTCATAGTAACATGCAATTGTTAACAGCAGACCACAGACGAGAAATTTTACAGGAGAACTAGAACAGTAATTCAGCCGGGCGGGCCGATCTAGAGAACACATCTGAGAACACTCACATTATTTTAGGGCTCAAACACTTTTAAGAAGCGTTTACATGCAGTGCTCTGGTGCAGTATACAGTAGCGTTTTCAGAGTGGGACGTCCTGCACTACGAGAGGGTCTCTGGATGTTTCAAACTTGGACAGACTGGAACTTTACAGTAACCACGGATCACAGAATAACTCACACGGTCGGATGGAGACGGGCGGGAGCAGGAGGAAGCTACTCTGTAGTGGATGTCAAGGCTGTGCACGGGACCTGCATGCACTCTGCGCCTCGGGGTGACCCCCTCACATCTCCTAATCGGTAAAAACGGTTGGGTGTTGGCAGCAGGAACAAGAGAAGACTTTCACACTGAGGAGACGAGCTCGTGGAGCCCGAGTTTAAGGAGCAGGCAAACATTTAGCTAGTTGGTATCATCGGGACGACGGCGATGAGGTCGCAAGTATTTACACGACATCACAGACTAAACACGTCTACACAACAGGGTCTAAAAAGGGTCTTAGGCTTGTATGTACAAGAAGAGGGAGCGGGAATTGTGTGCTTAGAGTAAAGTTAGGGATTGTCAGAAGTCTGTGGTTCTAGAGCTGAGATGCCGTTTCAAGTAGAGAGGCACACGGAGGACGAAGGGGGGGAGAGAGGGCGCAGGGCGTAGACTAGCTAGGAAGGGGTCGCGGTGACAGAATCTTGGGTTTTCCTTCTGCCTCCTTCCCCTTCACTGCCGCCACGTAGGAGAAAAGGCAGAGGACCGAGTAACAGATCTGATGTGCCTGCAGGAGGAAAAAACAACCATGAGCGAGATGACGGTCCAGGCGTGAGGCGACATCTGTTTTAGTTCAGAATAACACACGAAGTTTCACTCAGTCTGAGCGCTGCAGAAATATTTACTGCAAACTTTGGTCTTCAGCCCTCTGAAACTTGAGCAGATTGGTTTGATTTCTTTAACAATATTGGTGAGAAGGCAACATCAATTTAATAAGACATGGCCTAAAAATTAGCAAGAAAGTTACAAATAGAGAAACCTTAAATCTTGATATCTGTTTATAGAGATTAGTCAAAATCACCGGCACACGAGACACAGTCCTGGCTCAGATGTCTGTGAGCTACAAAAGATCAGCCTGAAATACTGGGGCCTCTGCATTTTGATTTTTTAACCAATGATACTTTCAGTCTGAATGTGCCTCAACAAACAGTAAGATAAAGTGGAGACTTAACTTTGGTGCCATCCGATCATTAAATTTAGAGTATGCAGAGTACGGTGACCACAGGGCCAAACTCTCAACAGCTGCTCTAATCCCTGCATGAGCAGAAAAGGGTCAAAATACTAAATACTCAATGAGATTAGAGCTTTCCCAAGAGGCACTGAATCAGACAGCACCACCACAGCAGCCACGTTTACAGATAAAACCCTGCAGCTTGTGACTGTTAACCTACATAAACTGGAGAAGAACTGACTCTGACAGCAGACGTGAGGACTCACCATGGGGGTCTTGTACTTGTGGATCACCACTTCTTTAGTTTCAGGAACTATGCCGGTGCAAGAGACAAAACAAAGAATTCAAAGGCAGCAGGAACATTAATGAGGTCATGCTTGAGAGCTTTTGGGGGGGGGGGTCAAAGGGGTGAACTGTCAACGGGGTGTAAAATGGGATGTGGACCAAGAAGAGTCCGCAACAACAGTCACTGAACTTCAGACAGAGAGGGTGACAAGGGCGAGAGTCTACTGTCGTTAAATCGTGTTTATGCTGAAATGCATTAAAATTTGGAGTAGCTAAATCAGTGATACTCAACTTTGGCACACGGGCCAAACCTGGCCCCTGCAAGGGTGCCTGATGGCTCCCAAACCACTTTCTAATTCATAATTTTAAAGAAAGTGAATCACACTGAGAATTTGTTTCGTATTTTTTTAGTAAACATAAGCTGCCAGAGTGAATAACAACAAACAAAATAGAGCTTGTTTATCAAAAAAGTGTCAGTCGATGGTCCCCCAACCACCAGAGGCCCTATTTAAGCCCCAAACATCCTAAAATCCCAGAAACGTCCTAAAATCCTAGAAATGTGCTAAAATCCTAGAATTGCCCCAATGTCCTAGAAAAGCCCCCAAATCCTAGAAATGTGCTAAACTCCTACAAAACATGCAAAAATCCTAGAAATGTCCTAAAATCAAAGAAACATGATAAAATGAGGAACATCCTAAAATTTTGATTAACATCGAAAAGTCCTTGAAATGTCCTAAAACCCTAGAAATGTGCTAAAAATCGAGAACTGCCCTGTCCTTGTAGAAAAGCCCCAAAATCCCAGAAATGTCCTTAAATCCTAGAAATGCCCTAAACTCCTAGAAACAAGCAAAAATGCCAGAAATTTCCTGAAATCCTAGGAACATCCTAAAATTTGAGAAATGTCCTAAAATCCCAAAAATGTCCTAAAATTATAAAAATGTGCTACAATCCTAGAAATATCCAAAAATCTTAAAAACATTTAAAACCTCCTAAACATCCTAAAATTATGAGAAAACAGTCTGAAATTTAATAAATGTCCTAAAATCCAAAAACACGTCCTAAAATCCCTGAAATGTCCTAAAATCCCGGAAACATCCGAAAATTTTGAGAAAACAGCCTAAAATTCTAATCCTAGAAACGTTCTAAAATCCTAGAAACGTCCTGAACTTCTAGTAACATCCTAAAATCTTAGAAACGTGTACGGGGCTGCTTTGATTGGCCCCTGGCCTCTTGTCATTTTGCAAAGTTGCTCCAAACCAAAGCAAGTTGAGTATCCCTGAAGCAAATAATCAGATTTAATCTTTCGACACATTTCCAGTCTGTTAAAGAGAAGGCAAAGTGTGAAATTTGACTGTTTTTGGGACGTTCATGGCCCACAAAATGGACAAATAAAAACACAAATGTCTAATAACAAGAGACTGCAAAGGTTGTAAAGTTTCAAATGTGAAACAAAACAAGAAAAAAAAAAAAGGACAACCTTCCCTCCCCAACTCTTTCCATCCCAATGAACCGAAAGTTAAGACATCACAGAGAAGCAGCTACAGGAGGCCAAAATGCTTTGACCCAGGACCACGTCACTGCCCGCAGGACAGACTGACTTTTCATTAGTAACTGTGAACCCGTACAAGAGATGAGGAGGCAGAGATCTGGACAGATGAAGGGGGGCTGGGAAATGTTACACCCCTCTACAGACCCCCGCTGGCTGAGATTCAGAGGCAGACTATCGGAGAATGAGAGATGGAGTCTGGGGTGATCTCCGAAATGAAAAGCAAGTGATGAAGGAAGCAGAGGAAAACTCATGGTATAGAAAATAAGGAATAAATAAATCAGGAAAGGATCGAGTGAGGAAACATTCTGAGTTTAGTCTGAGTAAGAAAGGAGAAAGGTGACAACACTTTACCTGCTGGAGAATGAAGGTTTTCATAGTGGCAAAGATGAGGGCAACATTACAAAAGCAGCACAGAGACACGACAGTAACCCAGCCTGGCACTCAACCTCGGTCTCTGATCGTCACGTCACTGCGCTGTCGGACTTAAGTCGTCTTTTCTGACTTGTTACTAATACTAAAAACAGTGTAGTAACCCTTTAAACTCCCTGAACTGTGTGCCTGTGCATCTGTGTACAGGCTGTGACGACTAGTCCTTTCCCCTCATCGTTGGGCCTGATACCCTGGACATCACCGACTACCCTTTTTCTTTTCTTTAAAAATGTAATTTTTTAATAAATTTTTATTTTTTGATATTTTTTATTTGTATTTATTTACTTTTGTATTTTTATTTATTTATTTTTCTTATTATTTCTGCTTATTTTAATTGCTAATATTCTATCTGGGATTATTATATTCAATTAATTTTCTGTTTTTTTTCCAATAACAACTGTACATTTCTACTATTTCACTCTTCCACTGCCCATGAAAGAGGTCTGTTGGAGGGACTGAATCAGGTTTATGGTTACGGTTATACGGTTCTGATAAAATAAAAAAATAAAATAAAATATTGTCTGTTTTTATTTGCTCTGTGTACCACCCGCTTGTTTCAATAAAACACAATAAAACCTTTTTCCTCTCTTCTTTCCATGATACTCATGTTTGTTTTAAAATATTATGAGGATAAAAGTTATTAAATACATTTCTAAACCATTTAATCTTTTTAATTTAAATGAAAATGTTGGCTTCCAATCCAGGTCTTTTTAAACTTCACTCTTGTGTTTGTGAAATGGGCCCATTTGCAGTGTGGCAACACCTAAATAATATATTAGAGAATACATTATATATTAGATGGTATATTTAACGCTTTGAAACCTGAGCAAATTGACTTGATTTCTTTAAAAAATGAGAAAAAGGCAATGGGCACCTTTTAAGAAGATATCACCCAAAATGTGTCAAGAAAATACTATAAAGTACAAGAAATCACCTGTAAAATTGCTAAAAAAAAAAAAAAAAAAAAAAAGAGAAAACAAACAAACAAACACGGACTTGGAAAAAGGTGCTGTCATCATAGTTTTAAATACATGAATATATATAAATATGATAATTATAAATATGTTTTTTTGTTCCACAAATTGCAAGAAATTTGAAGATTAATGAATTTATTTTATAAAGAAAACAGTTTTTAAAATTATCATCATTACAAATTTAAAATTATAGTAAGAAATTGTTATAATTTTCTTTTTCAGGTCATTTCCTTGTTTGCTTGTTTTTTTTCTTTTCTTTTTTTTCTGATTTTCAGGTAATTTTCTTGTACATTTTACTAATTTCTTGCTAATTTTGGGGATAATTTCTTCCTAAGTTGCTGATTGCCCTCTCCCAGTGTTTTTGAAAGAAGTGTTAATATTTTAAAAAGGCTGAAGAACATGCGAAAACAGCTGGGCGCTGTAGTTTTGGGTAAAAATATAACAGAAAGAGGGTTAAATGACACACTTGTGGTTGACTATTTTAAGTTGTGGGTTAATACACATTTATAGAAGCACGACGGTGTTTGTGGGGTTGAGTTACAATGAACTACAGAGTGTTTATTGATTTTGGACAACAGTGGAGTTCATTGGTACGCGAATGTTAAATGTTACACTAGAAGCCGACACTGTTGTGATAAAGGCCCTGACACACCAAACAGGCAAACTGTTGCCTCGCCTCTCGTCGCCTGTGTCTCGGCCAAAAAGGTGCACGCGAACACACTGCAAAGACTGCAGCAAAAAGCTAACCAGCGTGTAAATTTTGCAGCTGCATGAGAAGAAATAACTCTGCACATCAGCAGACGGCGGTAGTTCGTTTTCATCATTGAAGAAGGGAAACCGGAAGACCGACTGGATGGACTCAAGACGCTAGTTAGACAGTTAGCACTTTAATACAACCCGACGCTGAAAGAACAAATTATATTTACTGTGCGAGGAAACAAAAACATAAACTGTTAAGACCATATATAGAGAGATGGATGACATCACAGTCCTGAGGCCCGCCCCTCCATGTTAGTGAATGGACATAGGCCAAACTAAAAACTAAAAGTACACGCCAAATAAATTTTTCCAAAAATGGTTTCTGTCACTGAATGTAGTTCTCATCACCCTGATGTTTGTTCACGTTTGTTTTCATGTGAAGTTTGGTTTTAATGAGTTATTAAATTAAACAAAACTGGGCTTTTCCACCATGATTGACAGCTGTGGCAGCCAATCCGTGCTCTCGCATTCAATGAAAATGCTTACGATTGGTTGGACGGGTGTTTTGGAGGGAAGTTCCCCACCACGGATATCACTACTTTGCAGATGTGGGCTCTAGATGACATCGACCTCGCAACATGTCAACACCCATATCCCGGATATTCTAACCTTACCTCAACATAGCGGGGTGAGTGGGGGCGTGTCGTCCAGTTTTAAACACAGTCTATAGTTACGACCTGTTTAAAATAATCTTACCTGATATAACAAGTTTGCTTTGATCTCACTTCTTCTTGACTTTAGTAATTTATTTGCTCTCCTAATTTTCGTTTCTCTTCTTTTGCACTGAGCTGAACGGCCGATCAGGATGATTTCTCTCACTAATGGGCTCTGCTGTCTCTGACGCCGATTCAACACGCTGAATTCTGCACAACCTAGAGCAACAGACGCTCACCAACGGCCTGACGTCGACCAATGGACGACTTTTGGCTTGGTATGTCAGGGTTCACACAACGTACATGTCACGCCTCTCTTATTTCCGCAACGCCGGCATACTATCCTAAATTGTTGTTTGGTTCTGTTAGAAAAAACAAAAAATGAAGGCACTTTGATGTGGCCCGATCGCTGGATTTCTGTGTATTTCTTTTAGCTATAATTTGATCTGCTTATATTAGAGGTATAAAAAACTTAATTAAATGGCAACTTGTGATTAATTTACAGCAGCTCTTTTAACCCTTTGAATCCTAGATTGACATCAGCTCTCTTGTGTTGCATTCAGGTGCCTTTCACAAGGATTTAACCCTCTGAATCCTGAACAGATTGGTTTGATTTATTTTCCAAAACATGGAAAAAGGGCAATGAGCAACTTGGCATGAAATGTCCCGAAAAATGCAAAAAATTAGTAAGGGGTGACAAAATGACCTAAAAAAAAAAAGTTTAAAAAAAAAAAGGAAAGAGAAAATTATTGAAAATGTAACAAAAAATAGGAAAAAAATACAGAAAATTGGATTTATAATTATTGTAATTATGTATTTAAAATTATTTTATAGGGAAAAAAGCAATTCTTTTCAGGTCATTTCCTTGGTTGTTTTTGTTCTTTATTTTTCTTTTTTTTCCCAACAATTTTTCAGATAATTTTTAGGGTCATTTTTTTCCAATATTTTGGGTGATTTCTTGTCAAATTACTCTAACTAACTAATTATTGCATTCCTCTTATGTTCTTGAAAGAAATCAGATCAGTTTGCACAGTTTTTAAAGGGTTAAAGGCATGTAAATGAAATTTGTACTTTTATTCATTACACTGTAAGTTATGCCTCTACCTCTCTTTGGTGGAAAAGTTCGGTTTCACTTTCTAGTTTTGCCCATGTGTTGTAAAATATTAAAATATGAAAAAAAGGCAGCAAGACTTTATGTCCTCACGCTTCTGTTTCACACTGCACAGATTTATCCGTCCCTCTCCATCTGCTCTAACCTTCATCGCTGCATCGTGTGACTGAGAGAAAACCTCGTCCTCTGACGAATTCATCACTTGATCACCTGCAGACATAAAAGTCTCAGTGTCCCTTGAGGTGAGCGAATATCCAATTTAGTAAACCCTTATTAGCTCTCGTCAATGCGTTCGCCATGTAGCTGAGTTACTGCCGTGCCGAGTACAGGCCTAGAATCAACAGATGGTGTAATTACCAAATTCCTCCAGGACAAAGACTCCCTTCACTGTATTGCACTTTTTAATGTGACTCAGCTCTATGAAAACCTAAAAACAAACAAAAAACAAACAAAACAAGACAACATTATTAACTCAACAACACTGGATGAAAAGTAAACACTTCATATTGAAAAAATTAACCATGTTCGAACTTGTTTTATTCAGTATGAAAGGTCAAAATAAAACAACTACACATGGAGTGCAAGCTTTTAACAGCTAACGAAAGAAAAGAAAAGCACACTATGAGAAGTTTCCATGATCAAACGCATACATGGGCGACGGTTCAATGAGGAGAAATGCATTTAGTCTGCTCAAAGCTCAAAACTTGGTTCATCATTAATGATCAGAACTGGGAATTTTTTTGTGTTTGGATGTTAACGGCAGAGGTAGTTAAAAAAAAAAAGAAACACATTTCTGTTTAGAGATGCATAATGGCCCATATGATGCATACATGGAAGTTCCATATAAAAATGTAGACAAGGACACAAAATTAGATTTGCCATACAGCTACAACAGGAAAAAGAAAAAGATAGAGGAAAAACAAACAAATAAAAAAGAAGGAACCCAATAAGATGTAACTGCTAAAAAGCAAACACAGCAGAGGTTGTGTACCTTCCGCTCCTTGCAGGGGGAGAGAGCATGGGAGAGAAATGGTTTGGATTATTATCGGACAGAAGAGCACAAACACTCGACGACACTCCGAGAGGGCGCTATCCACAGGAGCCTCGTACCGATTCAAATCAAGAATCTAACTACCAGAGCCAATATGATAAAAAAATAAAAATAAAAAACCCCCGTCACAAGAGGAATCAGACCCCGGGAAACATAAAAAAATAAAGCGGACTAGAGGTTTGACTAGGGTATTGAGAGCTGGATTCACCTTTGTTTTGCAGGTCTTTCTTTAAACGTCTCAGTCCCCCAGAGCCCTCCATGCCTCCTCCTCCAGCAACAACGGCTGGCACCAACACTACTTGCTCACACAGCAGCACAGAGAAATGAGGGCAGTCGCTGATGGACAGTAAAACCAGCTACCGTGTAGGACGTCACCTCCGACACCATCTCACTGCAGAGCCACGACCCAGTGCCCACTCGCTATCAACTCAGTCATAAATTTAAAAGAAAGTGCTGAACAAAGCTCCTGCTGACGGTTTGTTGACACTTTTTCACTCAAAAACCGTCAAACTATCCACGAGGACTCACAATCTAACAGCGTCGCTAAAGAAAATATAGAAATGTTGAGCTCTACATCGAGCAACTCTGAGAAATTTGTGCATTAGGGTAATTCAAATTCATTTTAAATAATGTAAAAAAATTGTTGGAACAACTTCATTTTTTGTGCGTAATTAACTTAAAATGTGTGTTCATGAATACGTAAATTATTGACACTTTAGAATTTCTTTTAGATATGTTTGAATAAATTAACTTGTTTCAGCTTAAAAACTTGTGTTTATAACAGTGGTAATTAAGCATTTAATTACCATATTTATGAACACACATTTTAAAGTTGATTCCTCATAAAAATTTGCTTTTCACATTATTTAAAAGGAAAGTGTTGTTCACTGTTACCACAATCATGAACTCACGTTTTTTAAGTTGATTACTAGTAAAAAAATTATTGGTCCCACAAATTTTTCCACATTTAAAAGGAATTTTAAAGTGTTATTTGTGCTGAGTTTGTTTGATAATGAAAAGTCTTTTCTAAGCGTGGCACTCTGACCCCGTCAGAGTGCAATTTGAAGCCAAAAACTTTAACTCAACCAAAAGAGCCTGAGGTAGAAACAGCAGAAGCAGCAGGAGGAGCTGGCAGAGATCACAACTGTGACTCAGTGCAGCAACATCCAAGTTAAATTAGTCAGTTCACCCAAATTATAAAAATATATTTTATCTGTCTGAGCAGAAAGTTTTGGTTTTGTCACAAAAGGTTTGCAGGATTAAGTTCTAAAATCTATGATTTAGCCTTTTAGCACTCCTGGTCCCCTAATATTAACCTTGACAGGTTTTTTGACTGGAAGCCAAATTTTCAGCTATTCGGGAATTTGTTTATTGGGTAGGTATTCGGTTTTCAATTTAGACTTTCGGATATTTTTTTTTTCTTTTTGCAGAGGACAAATGCCATTTCGGTGTTTGTGATACTGCTGCTGCATGACAGGAATGATCATTTTATCAAAGGGTTATTAACGGGTTTATTGACTGAGTGAAGCCATTTCTGTGTCAGTGTGAGCAGCACGGGAGAGCAAACACGTGAGCCTCCCGACGCTCAGCCAATGGAGCTCTGTCCTGCAGCACTAACAGGAGAATTTCGGGATCTTCCATGATGACACTTGTTATTTCAGACGCACAACAAAGTATCGCAACTGCTGACTAACACACCAGACTCTCTCCCTCATCAGAGGCGCTCAAACTGTCAGAGCTCAGGATCCCATTATTTGAGACTTTTACGTCACTCTAGATCGAAATCCTTCTATAAAATGAAAAAAAAAAAAAAAAACTCTGTCTGTCCGTCTGTCTGTCTGCATCTATTTTTCTCCTTCGTGGGTTGCTCAGTCAATCTGAAATTGCACACGGGCACTGAGAATCGTCACAGACTGATGAAGCCGTCGTTCACTCACTGCCCGTTTCGTAAAGTCTTGTTCTTCTGGGCGTGCGGACCACATCAGGGCCATGACCAGTTCACACTGGAGTCTAATAAATAAAGTGAACAGCTACATTAAAAAATTGGATCTGGAAAAAAAAAATCAGAATTGAGCACCGAGGCAGTGTGACCATAGTGACAGAAAACTCTGCTGTGAGATTATCCACAGTAATAAGGACATTTTTGCAGCTGAATACTTGAAATTAAATTTTGTGAGCACCACAAACGAGATCCATTCAGCTCCACCAGAGGCAACAAATTCAACCAAAACTGTCTGCATGGAGAGATACTACAACAAGTGAAGTGTCTTTTAATTTGGGCGAACTGACCCTTTAAATTACTTTTACTGTTGGAAAATCAGTTTAAAGATGCTCAGTTTGTTCCAAGTGTCTTCCTGATCTGTCAGCACGATCACTTCTCAGACGATTTAACTCCAGCACATCGTTCAATTACAGCTTCACTTTCTACTGAGCCTGAAGAAACACACGAACCCCGACTAGGACTGCCTGCGCAGGTGTGAAGACAACACATGACGATGTTCGAGGGTCCAAACTTAAGTGTGAAAGTTGCTATTAAATAGCCAATTATTAATGAAAAGTCTTCGCTCAAGGTCATCCGTCTGAAGTTTCCACTGATGCACGACACACACACATTAACACTTCATCTCCTCCCACACAGGAAATGAAAAATGAGGTTTGAGCACCACGGATGTCAAAAGGAAAACTCGTGTGGAGGGATGCGTTAATATACTTTTTGGGAAACGCATGCATACAAACAAACACACACACACACACACGCACAAACAAACACAAACTGAAAAAAAGCAAATCCAAAAAAGCAAAAGCACAAACAGGAATTCTTCCTCTAAAGGAAAACATCAGGTAAAGGCCAATCAAACATTTTGTCAGTCACGGCTAACGTTTTGACTGGAATTTGTTTTTAAGGACGATAGAGGAAGACGTCACGTGATGAAAAGAAATGAGGCAAACGGGAGTGATGAGCAGAAAGGTGGACAGAAGGACGGGATGATCTTTGAACCATCATGAGTGAGTTTTTATTGTCATGCCCTTCGTGTGAGATGAGGAGCAGTTTCTCCGCTGTGGTACGGGCCTCTTACCTGGCTGTGCATGAATTTCAGGTTGATTCCTTCCAGTGTGACCTGCAGCAGTCCACCTTCACCGGTTTTCATGTCCTGGACCGGAAACTCTCCGCCCAGCTCCGGACCTGAAGCAAAAGCACCGGACTTTAGAGCTAGTACGAACTAATACATCCACCCAAACCCTCGAACAACAGAAAAAATAAATAAATAAAACATCACAAACTGCAGGAATGTGATTTTTTTTATTTTTAATGTCTTAAAAAGACTCCTTAATGCTTTACTATAAGATTACAACTTGAACAGAATTTTAAAGGAAATCACAACATACACTTGTATTCTTCCCAAACTAATACGTTGCAGTCCAAATGCAACTTTTTTTTGGTTTGTGGCATCATGTCAACAAATTGTTTTTGTATAAATTCACTCAAAATAATAAAAATAATAACTTTATTTATATAGCACGTTTAAAAACACAGTTTACAAAGTGCTCTGACAAAGAAAAGCCGAGGCAGTAAACCCCAGAGTTAATACATTTAAAAGTTTACACTGTTTTTATTTGTGTTATATGACAACAGAGTCTTTTGTAAAAATGTTACTGAAATACTGACCAACTAAACGTGCAGTGTGTGGGATTCACGGACTGATAAACTAAACCATTTACACTGCAAATTTAAGGATTCCCGTTTCAAAATAAATGGCTAACCTCTTGACAGTATTTTTTTTGTACATGTATTGTTACATCTGACTGTAACAGTCTCATCAGGAACTACATCCTGTCATCCATGACAAAAGACTGACGATTTAAAATAACGGCAGGCCGGTGGCTTTTTATGAGGAGGGAGGAAAGTCTTGTATTTTTAGGTTAAACTTAACTTTTTTAATACAAAACTCTGTTTACACATTTCTTTATTCTAGTAAATCTTTACTTATGGTAAATTCTTTTTTTTTTCCACACTCGCTTCGGCAACGTAAATGTATGTTTACGATGACAATAAAGCTTCTTTGAGACAGAAAATAATGAGACAGAAAGAGAGAGAGACTTTTTCAAAAACAAGTTGAGGAAAGAACAGAAAAAGACAAAAAATAGACAGAAAGGAGAGAAAGAGATAGAAAGAGACCTACAAAAGTTAAAGAAAGACTTAAATAGGTTAAAGAAAGAACGGAGCAAAAAAAAGAGAAAGAAAGACTCAAAGTAAGTTAAAGTAAAAAGGAAAGGAGAGAAAAGTGAGAAGAGGGTGAGAGAGAGTGAAAGGGACAAAGAGAGTAAAAGATAAAAAACTTTTGCCAAAATAGTTGAAGAAAGAAAAGAAAAAGGAAAAAGTAAAGACAGAAAGGAGAGAAAGAGATAGAAAGAGAGTCTTACAAAGGTTAAAGAAAAAGAAAGAAAGAAAGAAAGAAAGAAAGAAAGACCTAAATAGGTTAAAAGAAAGAAAGGAGCGAAAAAGAGACAGAAAGACTCAAAATAAGTTAAAGAAAAAAGAAATGAGAGAAAGGTGAGAGGAGAGCGGGAGAGATAAGGGGACAAAGAGTGTAAACGATGAGAAAGACTGTCAAAAAAAGACAGTTAAAGACAGAGACAGAGACAAAGACAGAGACAGAGACAAAGACAGAGACAGAGACAGAGACAAAGACAGACACAGCAACAGAGACAAAGACAAAGACAGAGACAGAGACAAAGACAAAGACAGAGACAGAGACAGAGACAAAGACAAAGACAGAGACAGAAACAGAGACAAAGACAGAGACAGAGACAGAGACAGAGACAAAGACAGAGACAGAGACAGAGACAGAGACAAAGACAAAGACAAAGACAAAGACAGAGACAGAGACAGAGACAAAGACAGAGACAGAGACAGCGACAGAGACAGAGACAAAGACAGACACAGCAACAGAGACAAAGACAAAGACAAAGACAGAGACAGAGACAGAGACAGAGACAGCGACAGCGACAGAGACAAAGACAAAGACAGAGACAGAGACAGAGACACACTGACGTGGTACCTGGTTTGATGCTCTGCTGTCTCGCTGCAGCTCGCTCCATGCTGTCTTTAACACAGTAGTAGAGTTCCCGACACTAAAACACAGACGGGAAAGTTACGGCCGGCTCTTTCGGACGTTCTCCTGAAGAGAACATAAACGTTCAGGACGCAGAGAGATGCAGTTTCTGACCTTTTTGGTATAGAACTTGTTGAGCTGCGTCTCCTGGCCGTTGCGTCTCCAGAGACACAGCACCTTGGTCTTGGGGCAGTAGGTCATGTTGATGAGCTTCTCGTACCACCAGCGCTCGTACACTGTGCCGATGTTGCTGCGCAGGACTATGCAGTCATCACACACCTGAAACAATAATGAGAAACGTTACAGGTAATTTTGGAGGATTTGGTTTAGCATTTCTATGAGCTTCGGTCTTCGTTTTTAGGAATAACGGACTCTGCACACCTCCATGAAAAAGATGTCTCCCGTGGTGTCAGTGCCGGCATGCACAACAAACGTTTGCTTCTTGATGTGGCGGCTTCCACTGGGCCTGATGGGAAGCTCGCGGCCGTTCTAAAAAAAGAGTTCAGTACGAGTAATTACAAAGCTGCTGAATTATACGCCCATGTGTAATATTCAGGGGTGAGAATTGCTGATTTCTACGGCTAAAAACTTCTCCTGGTCAGGACTTCTAAAGAGGTCTTTTCCTCTCCAACACAAATGAACAAGGTGATTTAAAGCAGTAAAAACACTGAATAAAGCAGATTCATGTTACAAATCTGCTCATCTCAGCGGGTACTTGACTCATCGGAGACGGGCTGTTTGCCCGGCACCTGCTGAGCTACAAAATCTGTCTTTTTTTTGACGCCGTTTGTCACGGTGAGGCTGCTAACTGTGGTGTTGAACAGGAAAATAGCTGATCTGTCTAGAGCCAGTGTTTGGTCTGTTTATGTTTATGTTCCAGGTGCAATATCACTTTTTACTTTTAAACATTATTATTAGACACTTTGTACTTGTTTTCATTTATTCGATGCTCTGTTTGTTGTACTCTTTTTGGAGCAATGTGGTACAAGAGTTACCTTCGGGATTAATAAAGTTGTTTCTAATCTTATCGTGTCTGCTCTGGGCTACATTGTGGTGCAAGACGAAAACACCACATTTCTTATTTTCGGGTATGGCTGGCCAATATGCCCTTAAAATAATATCGCGTTATTTTAACAGTATATATATCTCAATATTTTTAAATGCCCTTTAAACTAATGATAACTACTACAATATAATACATAATTATAAGAGGCGGAGAGCAAGAACCAAAATGTTGATGGCTTGTAAACATGACGTGACAAATTATACTCAATGTTCGTGATATAGTCATTTTACATATTAAACATGGAACCAGTCAGGAAACCTCGAGTATATTTGATATATCGCCCACCCCTATTAAGGTATTTATACACTTAAAAAATATACTCATATTATAGTATATTCCATTTCTGACAACATATCCCCCTAAACCCTACACACTGAACCGTTAAAACGGACAAATATTTACCATGTTGGCCAGTTTGTCCAGTATCTCGTTGATCTCTTGGCTGTACGTGAGACCGATGTGGGACTTCCCCATCAAACGCCTCACTTTCTTCTTGATGTCATTTTTGTTCAACTAAAACAAAAACATAAAAACTTAAGCTGTCAGCAGGTAGGAAACACACACACACACACACACACACACACACACACACACACACACACACACACACACACACACACACACACACACACACGTGCTATGACTACAGTGAGGCCTCCGTACCTTCAACATGAGCATGTACGCGATCATATTGTGCAGCAGCGTGGCCAGAAGTCTGTCTTCATCGTCCTCCAGACGCTTGCGGTCATGATCTCCCAGTGACAGGTATCTGTGTTGGCAAATAAAACACAGAAAATAAAGTATAAATACTCCAGGATTCATAAATCAGAGCTACAAAGTTATCTAGTGACTGTGAAAAACGTAGAGACGGAGTGAATAAAACCTTTCGATCATCTCCTGAGGTCCCTGGTCCATGCCCATGCCCTCGCGCTCCAACATCACGGCGTCCAGGTACGCGTCCTCCCAGAACTGCAGCTGGTCCCAGAGGGTGGAGCGCTCCTTACCTGAACACATCGAGACAGCACACATGTAGCTCCTAAAGCGTTTAATCACAGCTGATCCATTCAAACACAACACACACAACATGCAGCCACACAATCTTTCCTACTAGCCAGTTTTAATATGTATTTTTTTAAATAAAATTTCAGGCCTTAACGCTCTCGGACACACACTTTCTGACCAAAACTGTCTCTTTATTTTAACAGAATCTGCTTTCAGAAAATGAACGAACTCTTCACAGGTCTTAGTCATGCATTAAAAACCAACAGTGAAGACTTTTGCACAAAAAGTCTGCATTTGTTTGACTTTTTACACACAGAGCCCAAAAAAACAGCAGAGTTTCAGGGTGGACTCGCAAGATTAGTGTCACCAATTCAGCGTTCAACCAAATGTTTTCCTTTCTGTTTATGAGTCACTGAGTAATGGCTCAGAAAAGTGTTTTTGCAGAACATTATGACGCCACATTGAAGTTGAACTCTAACCTACGGCCCCCAAAATCCATTCAGCTCATCCTTGAGTCTACTTCCACAGTACATGGCAGACCAACAGACCTAACCTCCAGGTCTCACTTACCCCGAACCTCTGAAGTGAAAAGTACTGATACTGTTGTCCTGAAGTTGTAGTTTTTGGGGTTATTTATTTACTGTCCTGTCTTTTAAGACACTGTCCTCGTCTTGATTTAAATATGATTTATCCTGTTTTTTCTTTAATAAAACGGCTATAAATTAAATGTTAAAAAAGTTTCAAATAGCCATGAAATTATTGAAAATTTAACTCAAAAAATGTGACAAAAGATAAAAGAAATTATAGTACCCATTCATAATGTAAATGCATGTAGGATGTTACCTGTCCTGAAGGGGTCACTGTGGTGGAATTGGGTGTGTGTGTGTTAATATAAGTAGGAACCACCATGCATGAAGGTGTGTTGCTAGACAGAGGAGCACACAGTTTTTTGGCCGCAACGTTGTGTTTTGGTTATTGTTTATGGACGCAGATGGTGAGTTCTTGCGTGTTGATCGAAGACCACGATGGCGACAAATAAATAGCATCAAAGACAAGAAGACTTGGGAGTCTTGCTTTCCAACAGCAGACAGACGACGGGTGAGCATGTCAATTAACAGCCCGTCTCGGCAACCCTCAGGGGCAATAAATTATTTTCACACGATGCACTTGAGGAATTAAATATCTAACTAAAAATATCAGCCTGTTGCATTTTTCCCAACCCGATCACACTGCAGTAATTCATAAGGAATCTCGACATTTCCCAATCGTATTTAACAGCTGGTGACGCATTTGAGTGCGCTAGACTCATAATTACATTTCTGACAGCACTTGAAGGCGACATGCACTCATCCAATATGTAAACCCATAAAGTGTTAAGCTTTAAGTCAACATGAAAGTTAATCAGGGTGAAACGAAGGTAAAAAGAAATTAAGTGTTAAAAGTCAGAGCAAAAGCGTCTTTGATCTCCCTGTGAGGGAAAAAAATCTGCTAATATTTTCCACCTCAACCTCAGAAACACACAGATGTGCAGCTCACCAACAGACAGGAAAAACCCACATCACATCACATCAGAGATTAAACACAGAGCTGAACTGGGTGAACAGCGGATGCCCCCCAACACACACAAACACACACACAAACACACACATCGGAAAAAAGGGCAAAGGCAAAGAGATTAGCCGTACTTAGAGAAAAGGTTTCCATGGCAGCATCCTCTAGTTGATCCCAAACGGAGCTCTTATCGCGCCCTGGAAGAATTTCCCAGGAGGAGCAGCAGGAGGGAAGAGAAGCAGCGAGAGCAGGAGGAGGTTAGGCGAAGAGGTGAGTCGGTTTAATGGCAAAAACACGAGCAGAACGAGCCGAGAACCACATCCGAGACGACACAAACCACACTCATCTGCTCACTTATTTATGGCTCATACCAAGACGTCACGCTGAGGAGCGATAATCTTGTTACTGCGATTTGTGGTGAAGCTTTTGTATATTGTATGATGTGTTTAACCCTTTAGGGCCCGCTCTAATATCACACGCACTCATACCGCTCTGCACACAAGATGTGCTTTTCAAAATCAGACTTTACAAAAATATTATAAATTAATGTTATTTTCTACTTTCATTGAGTTTATTTTTTTAAACATCAGTCCTAATCCTAGATATCATGTATCTATCTTTAAATCTTTAAATGCCATCTTTATGTCATGATGCCACTATGTTTTTAGATGAAAAAAACCCCACAAAATATTAATTGTAGATAACACGCTAATATGTAAAAGTACCTCATAGAAACCCACTTCACAAAATACGAACCATCCCATTAAATGTAATTTGTTTTCACATGCACGCACCTTAATGACATATTGTTAAATTAATTTTGCCAAATTTTCTCTGACAGAATTGAACACTACTTCCCTCTTTACTGAGTTATTACTTCACTTTGTGAAAGTGGACATTGTGTAACAGAACGGGAACATCACCCTTTAACCTTTTTCTCACCTTTTAACACGAGTGAACTGTGTCATGATAGACGTTTATTATTACGTCACTTCTAGGTTATCACATGTGTGACTTCTGCTTTTTTCTGTTAAAAATAACTCGTACATCAGTGAAAGTTCACTGAGGTTACAGTTAAAGGCAAACTGACGCTTGCACAAGTGAGTGAGAGTTAACGGAAACAAAACCTCACCGAGCAACGCTTTCTTTACATGAGCAGAAATTTCTTTTTAGAAAAAGTAGTTTGGTGAAAGCGGTTTAGTTTGACAAACAACGCAAATGTTAGTAAAGCGAGCCAGAACAGAAAAATTTGAATTTGAGATCTGATTTTTAAGAACACAGGAAGGAAGTGTTTTCTTGCAATGTCAGAATAAAAGTCAGCTGTGTGACTTCTGTTTGACCCATCAGAGGAAGTGTTCAGCATTTACCCAGCAGGCCTTCACAGAGGTAAATCCTCATGCTGATGTCCTCCATGGGCTGCGCAGGTGGCCCCTTTGCCATAGCATGTGCATGATCTTTTGCACTTGGTTTCAGAGTGTGGGTCTTTCCCTGCGGACACAGAAAAAAAGGTTGCTTTGTGAACCAACAGCTACGACAATGACCAAAAATACAGTCTGACATATTTTGAGTATTGACGCATCTATTTTTGCCCTATTTTAATCTTAACATCATGCGTTTTGCAGACAAGGTGTCTAAGTGTATCAGATATTTAAATTTAATGCCTTTTCATGATATTTTTAACCAAATTTAACACTGACTTTTGGCGAAATTGTCTTTGTTTTTTATTCAAGCATTGCAGGCATGATAAAGGTTGGTATACATATGTGGTCCCATGCAGAAGTAGGTTTGACATAGAAATATCGTACAGTTGGAACTGGAATTAAAAATCAACATTTCTGAAATCGTACAGTGTATGCCCAGCTTCACACAACTCCTAAAAAACAGTCACCACTGGAATTTTAAATAAAATTTAACACGTTTGAACAATGTTCAAGAGTTTGCAATGACTGGTGCTGGTTGCCCAGTGAAGCATTTTTATATTTGCAATAGCTACTGTCTATTTTTGCCCTATTTTAGTCTGAGTATTGTGCGTTCTGCAAATTTAAGACTGACTTTGGAAAAATCATATTTTTTAAATTCAGGCATTGCAGGTATGATAAAGGTTGGTATATACGTGGTCCTTTACAGGAGTCGGCTTTATGTAGGAATATCATAATTAGTGGGTGTTAACATCATTTCAAACTGGGTCCATTTTTTTCCATCCAAAATTGTTGCACTTCTAAAAATGAATGTGACCTCACGCTACTTACAGGTAAGTCTGAAGCAAAATGCTGGTGGGAGGTTTACAGATTTTTAACGTCAGAAATGTGGACTTTCACAAAGAGGAGATGGACTCATTTTTGACTGAAATTAACTAAAAGACAAATAAATAAAATTACGCAAAATTTCCTCACAAATTCAAATGTTAGACTATTCAATGACTTTTAAGGCCGAATATTTCTAAGATTGAAGTTAATACTTTATTATAAGATTATTTTCTGGCTTTACTTATTTGATAGGACAGAATTTTTCGAGTGAAAGGGGGAGAGAGGGTGTGACAAATGGCAAATGGCCTGGATATAGCCTTTGCAGGTCTTTAAAATGTTTAAATTCGGTGCGCCCCATGTGCAGACGTCCAGGTTGAGTACTATTCCTGAGGTGTTTTGGAAGCAGTACCACACTGTTGTTTACATAAAAAACTGCTTTGTGTCAGAGCCGAGGTGCACTTAAGACGGTTTTGAAATGCAAACAAATGTTTCAAAGTACTCTCACCCATTTACCACAATTTGAGCTTTAAACACACGGCAAACATTCAACGGCTGGCAGCTGCACGATTGCTTCAGTCTTGACAGAAGAAAAATACTGAAACAATTTTCCAGGACATTAAACCTTTTTCTATCAGTTTCAGCAGTTTTTTTTCTTAAACTCGTCTGCAATCCTCCATTTTTTCTGGTGTGCATGAGAACCCTGAAATCCCATCAACTCCACGCTTCTTCTGAGCAGCTTTTTAAAGTTCAAATGGAGTGTGCTTCTGGTTAAGTTGTCTGTTATCTAAAGTAAGAACGGCATAATCTACTTATAGTGACTTTAATACTTACAAACACTGTGCTGGTGGCTGGGTTGGTTTCTATCTCGCTGTCAGAGAGAGTCCCTCTGGACTGAGTCAGATGAGCGGCGGTTCTCCCTCCGAGGCCGTCTCCTGCCGTGCTGCTCAGGTCACTGTCGGCTCCCAGAGTCTCTCCAGAGCTGTTGCTTATCTGAAAGACAAAAAATCAGGTGTAAGAGCAACATTTAAATGATGCTTCAAGAGCAGAACATTGTGTGTGTACTCTGTCAGTTTAATCTGGTCCTTAATTAACACTGTATGATTTTTTTTTAGCCTTTTAGCCTTTATTAGATAAGACAGATCAATAGTGTGACAGGAGCGGGGACGACATGCAACAAAGGGCCTGGAGCAGGAATCGAACCTGAGGTAAGGACACTGCCTTTATCCATGGGGCGCCTGCTTTATCCACTCAGCCACTGACGCCACAGACTGTATGATTTTTACACTACATGACATGTTCTGACACACAAGCTGCATGTTTAAATGAAGGCACTAATCCTTAATGTCTAGTGCAACATTGTTTTTATACAATGTGTGTATATGAACTCGGTACAAATGACTGACGAGTGGGTAAGGTTCTTTGTTTGCTTGATACAGATCTTGATCTTACAGTATACACTGTAAGAATTAAACCCATTTTGCCCGAAGAAGGAAGGTAGGAAGGACCGATCGTGTCCCAATCTACTGCTCCTGACCGTCTGTCGGACGTTCTGATATATTTCTGGCATGTCAGAAATTTTGGTCAGACTTTTGCACAGTTGAAGCACAGCGATGAGTCAGTTCTCCAAGGTCAGTGCATTTTGTTCTCAATCAGTGTTTACCAAGATGGTATGTTGGTGCTGCTAACTTGTGTGCATATGAGAGAGAGATACAGAGAGAAAATTAGAAATGGACTTTTAAGGTCTTTTTGGAACCTGTATCTCTACATTGTTTTGAATTATATGCGACTTTGCCTCTCTTAAGCATGACCGGCCCTACTGTTCCTTTAACTGGCTAAAACTCGGTGCCTTCATTGGCTGGATTGGTTAGGTTTAAGTAGGGCTGGGCGATATAGAATAAAGACTTCACAATATTTTTTTTAAATTTCAGTTGATATCGATGTATATCACGATATACATCGATATCGGTTCCCTTTTACTCCTAAGTGATATGAAGATATCATAAGGTTAATTTTGGTTTAAATATTTGTTTTGTCAGACATTGAACATGACAAATATACTGTAGAACAGGCATCACCAACTGGAGGACCTATTCTACTAAAATTCAAAGAGGTCCAGTTACTAAGATTTCCTCTAAGCAAAGGTCCGAACCTCAAAAGCGTGAGATGCACAGCAGGTGCATTCGAGTTGGCAGCCAAACATTGGCAAGATTATGTCGGTTAGAGGTTCTGAATGTCGGTTTCGATTATTTTTCAATTACTTACCCAGCACTACTCCTTAAAAAATATCATTCTTACATTTTATCATAACTTGGCCATGGGTCCAGATAGGAGTTTTGTTTAGTTTTAGTTTTGGTCCGGATCTGGACCACGGTCCGCCAGTTGGTGATGCCTGGTGTACATGTACATGTGATGAATCAGTGGTATGGGCGCCATCAACAGCCAACTACGTGCGTATTGGTCGCATGCGATGACAGGTGTTTTGTTGGTAAACCTGGCAGGAGCCAGACAGTTTGTAAAACTGCTCCAGTCGGAGCGGGCTCTCGGACATGTCCGCGCGCTGGAGCGGGCTGTTGGACAGGACAGCCTGCTCCAGCGCGGAAATGTCCAGCACGGGGACATGTATGACACAACAGCTTGCTCCAGCGAGGAAATGTCCGACGGCCCGTTCCAGCGTGCGAATGGGCTGTCGGACATTTCCGCGCAGGTGCAGGCTGTTCACTGCATTTGGTTCGTCGCTGCGCTGTTCTTATTATCATTGGCTGATGGTGTTGTCTATGAAAACATGGCTGGAACATGTTCGATTGACCTTCTATCGACTACGTCTCATATTTCAATCGAGGTAAAGTTATTTCGCCATTTATATCGTTATCGTTTTATCGCCCAGCTCTAGGTTTAAGGCAAGAGAAAAAAGGCCGGTTAGGGTTAGGATAAAATTAAAAGCTCTAGCAACTGGGGGAAAAAAGACTAAGTCAGAGGAGGTAACGCCTTCGCTAACCGTACCTCCGTTAGTACACAAACTTTTACAGACCTCGGAGCTTTCATACATATTTTCATATATGTATATATTTATATATATCATGAGCTTTGGCTTTGCTTCGCAGGCAACTGGTATAGTGGAGGCTGTAATTAAACATTAACATTAAAATTGCACAGTGTATGCTCAGCGTCACACAATTTCAAAAAAAGGGTTGCCACTGAAATTTAGAATTAAAATACAAAAGATTCGACCAGTGTTCAAGAGTTTGTAACGAATGGAGCTGACTGCTCACTGAAGTTTAAGAAGTTAATGCATGTTTACATATGCAATGATCCACAACCTACTATCAATTAACTGATGACTTTGGACCAAAAGTGTGATCCTGGACTGAAACCGTGATGTGTAGCCAGAATAGAGAGAAACAAAGTGCATAATATCTGAGTTGGCCGTGCCCTACCACTGTGCTGGCCTCTGAGTCCTGGCTGGTGCTTCTTGTCAGGATCGGTGGCTCCGAGCTCGTTACAGACTCTGTGTCGCTCTTCTGTTGACCCAAAGGAGATAAAAAAAAAAAAAAAAGGCAAGACTTAATGGGAACACTTCAATGGTAGACAGTAAAGAAGTTAGCTGTACCCCAATAACAGTTCAAAGACTGCAAAACAGAGCCAGGTGAAGACTGAAAGGCAAGTAATCAGAATCAGAATCACGTTTATTGGCCAAGTTCAACAAATAAGGAACAAGGAATTTTTTCCGGGTTGGCAATGCTCACAGTACAGGGGAGGGAAATAAGTTAGGGATAAGAAAAATAGAAAAAAAAGACAGACATAGACATGTAATTGTATTTACAAAAGGAAGAGATAGAGAATATATACAAAATGTACAGTATGTAATTCAAAAGTAAAGGGAAACTTCACCCTGAAATCAAAAACATGTTTTTCCTCTTACCTGTAGAGCTATTTATCAGTCTCGATTATTTTGGCGTGACTTGCAGTTTTAAAGATATTGGCCGTAGAGATGTCTGCCTTCACTCCAATATAATGAAACTAAATGGCACTTGGCTTGTGGTGCTCAAAGCACCAAAAAAAAAATCAGAAAAACTCAACAGCTATATCGCTTTCCAGAAATCATGACACGGTTAATCAAGATGATCCACAGACCTTTTTTGTGAGCAATTTCCAGTAGGAACTGTTTTCTTTTTACTGAACTACACCAGCCAACTGTTTCGCTGTGCAGAAAGAAACTCAAATCTTCTCACAGGCGAGAGGCTCAAGCTTGTGAAAGTGCGAGATGTAATTGTTAATGGCGTCCTTCTCAGCTCAGCGGTGCTAAGTGAGCCAGCAGTAAATGCACGCTTCCTTCTGCACGGTGATACGGTTGGATTATCTTGAGTAACTGGGTCATGATTTCTGGAGAGCAGGGATACTCAACTTGCTTTGTTTGGGGGCCACTGTTGTAAAATCAAAGGAGGCCGGGGCCCAGTCGCAGCATCCCCAGTGGGACATATTAGGATTTTAGGACATTGGAAGCTTAGCTAGGATTCAACAAAAAAACAAGAAACTTGTGCTCCAGAAAAGGATTAGCACTCGGGTCACTGATCAGCAATTATGACTTCAATATAAAGGCCAGAGAGCAGCAACAGAAAAGAAAGAAAGAGGAGGCAGAGTCAGGGTGGCAGGTCTGAACGGACTAAAAACCACCCCCACCGGATCGGGCTGAAAGCTCTGCCACCTCCCGCTCCTCCCCGTCACACAGACGGGGATTTCAACTGAACACAAGAAACTTGTGCTCCAGAAAAAATATTATGGCCTAA
The DNA here is from genome assembly GCF_026936395.1 of Plectropomus leopardus. Lineage (NCBI taxonomy): Eukaryota > Metazoa > Chordata > Actinopteri > Perciformes > Serranidae > Plectropomus > Plectropomus leopardus. The sequence goes on along the minus strand of NC_142176.1, from coordinate 5,653,315 downwards.
ATATAAAGGTCAGAGAGCAGTGAAGACTAACACATCTTTGGGGTCATCAGGTGGGAACCTCCTGTATGTATACTAAAAGTACAAAACATTTTGCAGTGTAAATCGATTATTTTTATTGTGAATTAGAGGATGGAAGTTCAGTATCACTGCTTGGAGGAGAAAATGCTGTTAAGTTTTCGACTGTATTTTTTAGGGCTGGGCGACAACGAATAATCGGAGCTTGGGGGGAAACCATGCGTTTCACTGATGAGGGAGGTGAGGGAGAGATGGGATCCCAGTGTGCCTTTGACTGCTTGTAAAGTTAAAAGAAATGATGGAAATGTTGAAATTCTCCTGCTCTATGCTGCAGGACAGAGCTTCACTTGGGGTGAGCTGCAGGAGGCTCATGTGTTTGCGGTCCAGTGCTGCTCACACTCACATCGAAATGACTCGAGCCAATGAACGCGTTAATAACAGTTTGGTGAAATGATCATTTCTGTCAGCGTGTGTGTGACAGGCGCAGCAGCAGGATCACACACACTGAAATTGCATTTGTCCTCTGCAAAAAATAAAATCTAAATGCCTAAATTGAAAACTGAATACTTACCGAATTAACAAACACCCAAATAGCCAAAAATGTGAGTCAATCCCTAGTATTTTTTGGCCATTTTGAGCACAAGTCGAGCAACATATAGTTTCAATACATTAGTGAGATGGCAGACATCTCGATGGCCGATATCTCCAACGCTCACACCAAAACAATCTAGACTTATTAATAGCACTATGGGTAAGAGAAAAAATGTGTTTATAATTTTGGGGTGAACTGCGCCTTTAATTAGTAGCCATATAATTTGGATGCTGAACCTCAAATAGGTCATTCCTGGGCCTGTCTGTCGTCGTACAGCCTACAGCCCGGACGGTGTTTGATGCTAATCAGTTTGTTTGTTCGGCATCACAAAAAAGGTGAATCACATCCAGCTTTTTACCAAAGTTTTCATATAACATTCATTAAATTCTCTAATTGACAACACAGAAATACTGATAATACAAACCTGAGATCCAGACGTGACACTGAGGCCACTGTCGGCACTCATCTGTGACTTCTTCTCCTCTGCATCCGTCACTTGGGGGCGCTGCTGCTTCGCTCCGTCAGACCCTGAGGGACAGACCGTGATTATCAGCAAGTTTTTATGAACAGGACCTCATTATTTTGAGAGTCGCCTCACTCAAAGCCACCACAGCACAGCAACACTGACGCTACGTCCATCTAAAGTGCCAAAGCCTCTGTTTAAACACGGCATTACACTCGTGACACAGCGAAGCAAAGAGTATATCACTATATCACTCATGTTTTCAGCACCGTCAGCTGCCTCTGGCTAAAAATGCAAACTATAATACATCTAATCTAAGAAGAGACAACTTGTTTTGTTACAATGTTTCACAACTGTCTGTGTACAATACTAACTGAGTAATAACAGATAGAGGTTTTAAAGACAAGACAGAGAAGTTACAAAGGGGCAAGCAGAGAGTGCCACAAAAAACTAAAAATAAAACGGGGAAAAAGTTACAAATAAGAACAAAACTGCAGGAGCGCGACATTACTTCTCAGTCAATGCTGCAAATGTGGCCCAGGTTACAACAAAAAACATCAAACAGTCACAGGCAGTTAGGCATGCAGACAAACTGATGGACGGTTAAGGAGACATTTTCTGTTTCAAGTGTGATTTTTGTTATCCATCACCTTCGTAGATGCAGACATGGTGACAAGTAGATCCTGACACTTCCTTGTTTTTAGGTTTTCTTGTCACTTTTCCAAACAATTTAATAAAGTTTAAATGTGCCAACAACTGTGAATTATTGGCTGTAAACAGATCTTAGTGACTTGAAACTGGAAAAAAACAGTTAAGAGTGCAGGATGCAGCGGTAAGTATTTCTGCTCATCTTGAAGCATGGTGTTACAGGAAAAGAAATTACCATTGACTATAATAAAATATCCATTTTTTTAAGTCAAAGACCCTGAGACAAAAAAATATTAACATCAGTAAATGTTTGTGATTATATTTCAAATACTGTCTAAAACTATTAAATGTACCTGTCCAAACGGCAGACATTAAGAAAAAAAATGTAAAAAAAAATAAATAAATAAACGTGCTGGCTTCTACAGTCATCCCACCTCAGCAGCTACATCTATTCAGTTAACAAACTGAGGCTGTTACATACTGTATTATAGTAAAGCTAGTACAGATTGTACTAATACTTGCTGGAAGAACTGTTAAGCGCAACCGGAAAAAAAAACACACCAAGACTTGTTTCCATCTCAAGCCTTGATTAAACACAACGTGAAATCATGTTTGAAACTAAAACGCGGGTATAATTCCTCACATACTATATTCCTGAGAAATTCTGCAACCCATTTAGAAAAATAAAGCAAACTTAATACCACAAGAGGATACTGACGCTACTGCAAATAAGAAATCCAGTGTCATGTGCAGCAGGTACGAATCTAGAAAATCACAGTAGGACAATCAATCAAACGTCATTTTCAACTACAATTTTGTCTTTCAACACTTATGAAAACAAGATAATTGGCATAATTATCGCGCTGCATTTCATTTCGCAAAGATGCTCTTTGTTTTGTTTTGTGTTTGTATCGAGTTCACTCACAGCAGTCACTCAGTGTTCCCAACTTTATTTTCTACCGACATTTAGGGACTTTTCAGAACCTCTTAGTGACTTTATTTCTAAAAAGTGACCAGCAACAAATTTAGAGTCTTATTCAGACTGTCAGGGAAAAAGCACGAAATGTATAGAAATGTATTAAACTGTAATTTATTTCCCATATAATCTGCTAAAGGTAATCAAAGTCCACGGCTCTTCTGCCAACAGCCCTGAGTCTCTTCTCCTCCTCATGTGCTGTATTTATGTTTATTTATTTACCAGCCACCAGAACGTTGCAATGGCTTGTATTGTTTTCACCTCTGTGTGTGTGTGTGTGTGTGTGTGTGTGTGTGTGTGTGTGTGTGTGTGTGTGTTTGTGTGTGTCATCATGACAAACTGAGGTCCAGGTGACACCTATTGTAACGGGAACTACCACAGATGCCATTTAACACTTTGCCAGGTGTTTAAATGTAATTTGTCGATGTAACAGTGTCTCAACTGTGCAAGAAAGTGACAAAACTTTACAGATGTGTCGTTGAGATCAAAACGAGGGTCAAGTTATAAGATGTTGTGGTTCGAACAAAAGAGGCTGGAAGTAGGGGGGTAGGAAGTAGGGCTTTTGCCCCCCAAATTTACACCCATATTCCCTTTAGGTCGGGAGTCGTCCTAACAGCGGATCGCTGTATCGTAGCAGAAATTATTCCATTGCAAGATGGTCCCTAGTTTTTAATTTATTTATTTCTGTCATTTTTTAAAAATTTGTATTTTAATTGAATAATATTTAAAGTTTAAAGAAATCCACAATTACAAAGATGTTTCTTTTTTGGTTCAATAAATGCCTGATGTGTCTAAAGTCACCAGGAAATCAAAATATTCCTACAGCACTGACAGAAATAATGATGATTATGATTTTTTTTAAATAATCGAGCAGCCCTACATCTCCACTTAGAAAAAGTATTTATCATCTGAAATTACCTTGATCCACATCTCATTTAAAGTACCTAAATAATCCAATCATGTTCTTATAATATCTCACTGAGACTCTTATGCCTGTGCTGTTTTGCTGCTTTTTCCGAGCGCTCCTTTTCCTGCGTTCATGTATAAAGACACTGGTGAGTCAGAAAAGGTGGAGAGAAGAGGGTGGGAAAAGGTCAACAGCTGAGCACCCCAATCTTTTTTCTTTTTTTTTTTGGTGTGTGAAAAGTCTCTTACTCTGTGGTTTTTCCATAGCTTTTTGCTTATCCTGGTGCTTGCTCCACAATTCTACCCAAGATGCATTGCAAGCAAGGAGAGAAAGACAGAGAGAGAGTCAGAGAGCTGGTTGAAAAGGCATGTATGGTGGATGAGCATTGAAATCAAAACAAAAACAAAATAAGCACTGAGAATCTGTCATTGTTGGATGAAGGTGTTTTGTAATGTTTGCATGTAGCTGCGCTTCAGTCCAGACAAAATGCAAAAACAAGTATTTCGTTGTCATGTTGGAGCCGCAGAGTGGCACAGCTGCTACGGTAACATTACAACACACCCGGAGCTCTCCGCCCAAAGTCCTGGAGAGCCACACAGTGACGTCGGAGTGAGCGCCGGCGCTGACCGCGGGCCGCACATTTCATCGACTGCATTTGTCTGGCTCTCCAGAGCGAAGGTGAGAGAGCGAGAGGGATGTGTGATTCGGAGAAGAGCGTGGGATGGGGTTGAGCGGCCGACTAGCCAGCAGGTGAAATGGAGCAGTTGCAGAAGCCGGGATGCAAGTCTCACAGCAAACTGTAGAATTGAAGGTGCAACTTCTAACAGGAAGAGAAGGGGTGCGGGCAGGAAGAGGTGTCAGGGTGGTCGACTGAAGGCGTCCCCCGTATACAGACCCAGAGTCATTCTCAGGAAAATTAAAGAGAATATTAAGAATTTTCAAAGTCAGTTGGTTCTTTAGCGACCAATAGAAAATTTGTCTCTTTACTGGGACTGTTTACTGGGGAGTGTTGCTTCCACCCTCCATGCTGAGAGCAAAGGGAGCTGCCATTTTCTACAGCACGCCTCGCGGAGAAACCTGCAGTAAAGGCACAGACGACGAGCACCGATTTTTGACTATCGATGCGCATACCTCTGGTTTCCCTCGTCCGCTACTGCAGATTTAGGTATCAGAAGACCAAAACAAAGACATGCATTCAAGGTGCTAAGAGGCTGACAAACAGGAGCCCAGAGGGGAGGCAAACAGGGGCACAGATATTAAAGGGAGGGGACACAAACACACGCAGTCCAGGCTGGCACACAGGGAAATATTCCAGGCACTTTTGTTTCAACTGGGGACAAATTTTAAATTTAGTTTCATTTCAAATAAATTTGTATTTTTTAAATCATTGCCAGACACAAGGCAAAAGTGTGTGGAATATCAACACCTGTAAGAGTCTTTTAGGAATAAGTAGAGGGGACTTTTTTAATAACGGTTGGAGGAAGGGGGGGGGGGCTGGTATTAAGGTTGATGAGCTTGTAGGGGCCGGGGGAGGGGGGGGGTGTCTCACAGTGCACATGCAACCGGGGCCAGAGTGGTGTACACACCAATCGAGGCAATAAAGTTCTCCTCGTTCAGACTCCGGGTGTCAAAATGGCGGGCTCCTTTGCCCGTTGTGTGGTGCGGCAGCTGCAGGTGGGGGACGTTCAGGAGGCCCTGAGGCCTGGTCGTCTCCATGCGACCAGAAGGACTCTCTTTACTCCCCGGGCTGCCGGCACTGTCTGTGGGGCTTCGCTTGCGTTTTTCTGGGTCTACCAAAGTTACCAAAATGAAGGGGCCAAAGACAGAGTTGAGACGACATCACAGTGCGAGAAAATACGTGGAGGTTTAAAGTGGGAGAGGATTAACAGTATCAGATAAAGCAAGAAGATCAGTGATGATATTCAAACTTTACAATTACAGGTAATGTTTTAGTGAATCAACGTCCAGCATGCAGCTTTCTGTATTTTCAACCTGGATTCTATTTTCTCGTGTTTCTGTGTCTGAGTCACTAATGGGAACAACAATTTTAAAAACTAGTCCAGTATAAAGAGAGAGAGCGTCGCAGCCAGCAGCCGAGCAACAGGCTGCAATGTAACCACTTGGGGCTTTTGTGCACCGTACTGTCACTTTCTCCTTCCTATCTGTACTGCTTAAGCTGCTGTGACAAGTCAATTTCCCCGATGTGGGATCAATAAAGTTTTACCTTATCTTATCTTATCTCAAATGACGTCTCAAAGTGCTTGTTTAAAGCCTCCTGCAGACTGTGAGATTTTTGCAGTCTTATAAGTTTAGTGCAGCTTCACTCTGACACATGGATCTACTAAACTGAAGAACGACAAGTTTGATGTATGCAGACTGTGAGATGACATCACCTACTGAATCACAGGCTACGACGTATGTCCATAGACAATCAATACGCACAGACAAAATATCCTCAGCATCCCAAATTTTATGACACTGTCAAGATTTTACCGCATGACCATGTCAGTGGCCATCCCTGACCCTCACTCAGCGCGCGACATAAGATAACTGATGATACTGTCACGCTTCTTTCACGATGATCATCTTTCATCTGCCCAAAATTGTACAGTGTAAACCGGGCTTTACCAACTGACAGGCTCAGATTGTTATTATAAGTGTCTGACAAAACTGTGGAAAGGATCTTGGGCTGCATCTTGAGAAGATTTTGTTAAACAAAAAAAGAGCTTACTTATTAATACAAAGGTCTATCCTTTCCATAAAAATGTCAGACACCAAAATAAACAAACACCTGAGCCTGTCAGTGACAACACTTTCAGTGGAGCATTAATACTGCAGCCTGTTTCTCAGCTGACAGCTGCACAACTCTGTCTCAAAACTGGACTAATATCAAAAAATATTGTCCCCATTAGTAAGTTGGATGCAAAAACATGAGAAAAAAGAATTCAGGTTGAAAAGTACCAAATCACTTTTTATTATAAACACAATGCAAAGACACAGACAAGTGTTAGTAGCAAAGGCCTGCTGCTGTTATGTTTCTCAGCACAAAAAAAGCGCTGACGAATTTGCAATACTTTCTAGCAACCTGTGCATGGCACGTACCTTTGATTTGATAATGTGTGCGCGCTATTTCCAGCAAGCTGAAGACGCTGGCCATTCCTCCGAGGCCTGCGTTAGTGTACGAGTGCTCCAGACTGGAGACCGTGCACTTCAAGATGTCCAGCATGCCTTTATACACCTTCCTGCTCACCTCCTGGAAGCAAAACACAGTAACAAGGTTTGCAATGATTCAACAGGACAATAACAAAGTTATTGATGTTGGGCTGTATAGCAGAAAGGTGACTTGACATTTTATTGAATAAGTTTAAAGGAGCAGTGAGGCATCTAGCAGTGATGACTACAGACTGACACCAGCTGAAACTTCTCCCTGTTGTATTCCTTCAGTGTTCATTGTTCAGGAAGTTTTTACTGGGACCCGAATTATCTGCAGAGGTATCTTCCTCTCCAAAACAAACAGTGGTTAAAACTAGTAAAAATGTTGAATAAAGCAGTGTCAATTACAAATCCATGTTCCTCCAATGCTGTTTGGCTCTTCGCAGATAAACAGCTAGCCTTGCATCTACTAAAGCGTGCTCACCTTTTTTATAAGATTTTTGCAATCTTGTAAGTTTAATGCAAGCTACACTCTGCAACATGAATCGTAAACTTGGGTAAGACATCAGTTTTGATGTATGCAGACTGTGAATGACATCACCTACTCAATTACAGGCTGCGACCTGCGTCCATCGACTTCAATACACAAGAACAAAACGTGGTCAGTGTGCATCATCAATCTAAGCTGCTGCAGTGGTAACAGCAGAACGTAAATGTGTTCTATCTAATTCTGACATTTCAGATACAAATTATTAATCGGCAGAATAATCATTAATGGAAAAAATAGTTTAGCTGAAGCTCTGATGTAATTAAAACAAATTTTCTTTACAAAAAATAAAAAATGTTGAGTAGGAAAAAAAATACAATAAATACACATGAGAATGTTACTTCTAATAAACAAAATGCAGAAAATCATTTTGGTTAAATATAGTCCTCCAAATGTTTATCTGTGCTTGCTTGAGCTTCACTGTAAATATCTTGTATTTCCTGGCACCCAAGTTTAAAACAGAAAGAGCAGAAAAAGTATCTCACCACATCACGTATGATCTCCTGTCTAGCGTCTTCCTCCGACTGGACGGCTCTGTTCAGCTTACTCAGCACAAACACACGAAGCTGCTCGTTCTCCAACAGGCGGCGCACTTTTTTCATGTTGAGCCAGCCGACTCCCTGACCATCGAGAACGCTCTGCACCACCTCCTTCAAGAACTGCTGGTTCTCACTGAAGCCAAAAAATGCAGCATTAGTCACATTCAACAGATGAAGCATAATCATTCAGCGCATTAAGATGCAGCAGCCTGTAGCTCTTTTTTTGCTTTATTTTACTGATTTTTTTGACTCCATGGCCCCTTCTGCTGAAGCATGCCTTTTCTATGACAGAGAAGCACCTATCAACATCGAGAAAAGTTGTGTGGAGTTTGGATTGAATGCAGCAGACCACAAAAGGATCCCCACCAATGGCATATGTGGAGCGGCCAGTCAGACCAGAGGGGAGAAACTAAACCGAAAGCGCCTGATGAAGAGAGGGAGGAGAGCTGGCATCAGGGCGAGGCTGTTCCTCTACCAAGCCTTCTTCTGGCTAATGTCAGCTCGCAGGAGAATAAAGTGGATGAGATGCGATTTAAGCTCACTCAGCAACAGGGAATCAGAGACATGATGAAACAGGGTTAACCCCTAACATCGGGGATCAAGCTGTTGCATTGAGCAGGCGGACCTTGTTGGGAGCCATAAGGACACAAGACTGTGATGCAAATTCAAAAAATGCACCGCAGGAATTGAAAAATGCCTCCAGCAGCAACATGCCTGAGCAACCAGATGGAATCTTCATAGTAGCTGCTGATTTTAATCAACTCTGTAATGTAGCAGGAATTAATGTAATTTCATTTTTATAAACTTAGTTTAGAAAATGACTAATAAATCTGCCTTCTACCTTCTTCTATAAACAAAATAAAACAAGTGAAACTATTAATAACCTTGTGTTGTTGACTCGGCCCTGAGGAGAGGGCGACTCTCTCTTCACTGTTGGACTGTGCTTGATTACGGAAGACTTCTGGTCGACGAGTGCTCGGGGTGCACGTGCGCCTGGAACAAGAGCCAAAACAATGAACAAAGAACAGAGTAAAAGAACCAAAAATACACAAACAAACACTGCAAACTACAAGGTCACTAGACAGAGGAGCACAAAGTAGAAGTGGACTAGACAAACACAAACGCACCAGGAACTCTAAACCAGGACAGGAAACAACTTTTAAACTAGTCTCTTTATTTTTTTATAAATAGAAAAGAGAGCCTTTTACATCACTCTGTGGCACCGGGAGTCTACTGAAGGTTATCTACTGCTGAACAGACACATTACTGGAGCTGCTAGAGTCTATTATCACAGCAAGAGAGGTGAAGGACAAATTAAACAGGGCCATGGCGCGCACACACACACACACACACACACACACACACACACACACACACACACACACACACACACACACACAGGAGTCCAAATGGTGCTCTTGGTGGTGGCATCACACATTAGCAGCATATTGATGTGAGGTCAGACGGAGGATAGCGTGTACAGAAACTACATCAGTGATGTCATGCATGAAAGAAAATAAGGAGATGAGTGGATGGAAATGACTCTGAGCTACTCTACGCTGCAGGGTGAGTCATTTTAATAATGCTGAATGCTCCGGGACGCTCGGCACCTGTGAGTGACTCACTTATCGGGGTTGGGTCAATCATTTTAGTATTATTTTTTAGTGTAATCATTAAGAGAGGCTCAAAACATTTTTGCAAGGCTCTTTATTTTTTTACTCAATTGACTCAAAAGAATATATTTGAGACTTGAGTCCAAACCGCTGCTGCATTTAATGAAGCTGCTCATTAATAAGTGTCATATCTTGTTGCAGAAGTATGTGTTTTTATACCTTAGAGGCACCGTAGATTTTTCACATGACTATTAATAATTTCAAAGATGCTCCGGCAGCTCAGGACAACTTGAACTCCCCTCATGTATTGTTTTTCTTTCTATTCAAAGCTGCTGTTTTTATTAATCGTGTACATCTGTGCTAACACTTTGAAACCCAGAGTGACATCACTTCTGTTAGACTGCTTTCAGATGCTTTTCACAAGTGTTAAAACATTTAAACCTTCAGCAATTTAGTTGGATTTCCTTTAAAAACATAGGGAGGAGACGAGCAACTTGGTAAGAAATGTTACATGATTTTTTTGTTTTTAGAAAATTTGTAGGTTTAGTCTGGTGAAAAAAAGTGACAAAAAGCTAGGGGAAAACCAAGATCATGACACAGAATTATTAGACATTTTTCAAGCAGCTTTTCCAGGTATTTCCTTGTTTTTTATCTTTCTTTTTTTCAGGTAATTTTTTTGTACTTTTCATTAATTTCTAAATAATTTTTGGGTCATTTTTCCTTTCATTACTCATTGCCTTCTTCCCATGTTTTTGAAAGAAATCTAGCCATTTACCTGGGGTTTCAAAGGGTTAACTCACACCACGTGCTTTAATCAGCGTTTCCGCAGGGCCAGATCCTGCAACCTCTTTGACTCACATTGCATGAATCAACTGACCGGTGCTCACATGGACCAAACAAAGAGCCCGTGGTAATATTGGTCCATTGACAGTTTCAGTAGGACGGCCACATGCTCAACGAGGTTGACAAAAAGCGACAAAAGCAGCGTTACATTGTGTGAGTCTACTAGGAGCAGACAGTAAGGTGAAAAAAGCATGAATTTGCGATTTCCTCAACCAAATATATGCATGCAACCAAACGCCCAACCTAAGACACTCATTCCCTCGCACAATAATGCCTACCTACAACCACTGGTTCATGACTTTTGACATATGTCCATCCCTTTAAGTCAATTAGCAACAAAAAATACACAAATTTCCACATTCTCACACAAACACACACACACACATACGGTTGACCTCAATGCCACATTTCAGGCTTCAAGGGCAAAATCTGTGGCTGCCAAATGGTTACATTTTTTTGGTCGCACCGACCGACCAGAAGAACCCCTGGACCGTATCAAACTTGGGACACTTTGTATTCATTTAATGAAATTTAATGAAATAAATCCTCCACACCGGCCTCACAAACAAAAAAATATCTATTTTTAAAGGAGTTAACTGAAGGAGCCCACACTGAGTCTTCTGGAGGCTCATTTCATGCTTTTACTACACGCAATGTAAAATAGTTATTTCTATTTGCTAGTTTCCAACTCCTGTCCTTAGTTAAGCTTTTAGTAAAGAAAAGAAAAAAAGGAGACAATATCAAGGTTACATACAACAGAGTGCATTCAGTAACATCTATGGTAAAAATAAGACAAAATTTTAGATACAGTTACAACACTCAGCGATAAGACATTATAAAAGAGTTAAAAATGCTCACATCTCTGATTTTGCTTTAACCCAGCTTTTGTTAAAGGTTTGTTGATCTTGTAACATGAACATCACTTTTAGAAATTCTGAAGACTAAATGTGATCAGCAGAGGTAAAATGCTACTGCTAGGCTAAAATAAACGACACTATGGTCGCGCGCGGGCGCTACAAAGCTGTAAAGTGGTGTTCAGCGCAGCTCAATGTGATGACGTTTGTAGTTTCTTTTTTGTTCGGTGGGGTATTTACTGACCTATTTTATGTCGTAGAACAAAAAGTGAAAGTCTCTTCAGCTTGTGTTAAACACAAACCTTATTTAAGGCATCTAACCACAAACCCATTCGAAAAAAACACACTGACTTTAAGACAAAGGAACCAGGAGGTGCTGAACTTCATTTCCTGGTTTTAGGGCTCATTATTGGGGTACTCTACTGCATTTCAGCCAACGCGTTCAGCCTTTCCACATGGACTATTTACCTGCCGTTGAAATGTGATCGGTCAATACTACTCGAACTACAAAACCAGAATGTTTCTGATACTCAAATGTTGTCCAATTGCCGACATATTCTGTGTACATATTATCTTACAGAGATTAGATCATTAACGTCTGATGAGGCTGGATCTCATATGGTCAGGCCTATTCAGGTTTACGTCGAGTCAAAGTTTTAGCAAACATGTAATTCGATAAATTAAGGATGTTGTCATCAACACAATATTGTTTTTGCAACCAAAGATTTGTATGTGAATGTAACACGTTAAGAGCATCAAGCTTCAGTAATTCTCTCTTTCACTTTCATTAAAATAAAATAAATCCTACCAAACTTCGTCATAAAGTGTCTGAAAAATCCATGTTATTTAGTACAGCAATCCACAGCTCTACTACCCTACACTATTATGAGTGCATTCAGAGTGTACGTCCTGACCGGCACAAAAAACACAAATATAAAGACAAATCGAATTTAAGATGAGCTCACAATTGCTTCATTTTGTGTCTTTCTGATTCTGTTTCTAGGACATGAAAGGAAGAGGGAGGAGCAGCCTCCTACAAGCCGGGGACAGAAAGCTTTTCTGATCCGACACCTGTCACTGCAGGCTGTTGTATTGTAAGTTTTATGTGACAGCAGGGATCTATTGTTTATTATTGCTGCTGGAGAGTCATGGGGACAAGAAAAGAGATTTTACTCACTATACCCAAACACTGTGATTGCACAAGCAGAATTTTTGCAGCGTTTCATTGTTTGAAAACCAATAAAGCAAAACTGTTTGAGGATAAGTCATAAAGGTATTGCAACAGGGGCAGCGCTTGAAACCCAGAGGCTCTTTATGAGAATGATAAACATTACAGCAGGAAGGAGGTTATGGGTTTTGTCCACCGTGATTGTGGCCAGATATGTCTCAGACTAAATGAAAAAGTTTGCTGATAACAAACAGAAGAAGCACAGGAGTCTCTGCCTGCAAACTTTCATCAATATTCTTTGCGGGAGCGGCTTGCAGCTTTTAACTGGTTCTCTACAGAGGCTGGAAGAGCCCAGAGATTTATTAATGGATCAGACTTTGAGGCTGCAGCTTTCTTAAATGGTCCTTGACCTTAAGGCTCAAAAGATTTGTCCACCCGAGCAACAAGGGGAAGACTGTAGTGAAGCCGATCTGAATCCCACGTCTGAGCCACTTAAAAGCAACCGCACAATTATTACATGTTGTTATATGTATATGTATATGTTATATTATATGTTGTTTGTTTTTTTTAACTGATGTTTTTACTATTAGTGCTTTTACACACAGAATGAGATTAGGCATCAAAAAAAGCAAGGCAAATTTTAGTTTTCTCAGAGCGAGGTTGATTTTTCTGAGCTTCAGCACCACAAAAAAAAATGCATCAAGCTGTGCAGAATGAACATCACGTCACAATGTGACGACAGAGGCAGAAACAGATATCGTTCGTGTTTCTTAGCATCCTGTATTACATCAAAAAGTACACAAAAATTACAAAAACAAAGAACCAAAGGACAACGAGTGGATTAGCATCACTGAACTACCAGGAGGCTCTACAGTCCAAACCAAGATGACAAACTCTTTTACTCCTTTCAATCTTAACAAAGTCAACACAGATCCACTCCTTCAGCCCTAAGTGTATACACTGCATATCTATTCATCAGAGGGAACTAGGGATGGGATTTGAGAACCGGATCCAGTTAGGAAGCGGCTCCAAATTGCACAATCCATCGGAATCATATTACTTAGAGTTTATCAATTCCTGTTATCGATGCCAGCATGTGTTTCTGCTGGGAACTTGCAACCAGAAGGGGTCATGGTGGGCAGAAAGTAAAAGTCCAACACAGACTTTTTCAGAAAGATGACAACAGTGCTGTTTATAATGTCAATAAAACGATCATTTCAAGAAAGAGTGTAAACAGAAGAAATATGTTCAAACATTTTTCTACACAATATGGCCAGAAACGCCATGTAACAGTCACGCTATGAATGCGGACTTCCCAACCAGGCATTACAATATTAAGAAAACCGAGATGAAAATGAACGCTGTACAAATATTCTCTCATTGATCTATTTTAGATGTTGACGGACTATTACTACAACTAGCTGTCAGGCTACAGCGAGCTCAAATCACCCATTAGCTCCGTCTCTCATGTCCGGTGCACAGGGAGGGAAAATGAGGAAAGAGAAGGTGCATGCCTTCTTTTACCAGCGGAAAACTGATCAGAAAACAATAAGTGAATCAATAAAGAATCAGACCTATGAGCAGAAACATTAATGGCATTGGTACCAATAAAATATCAATTACTGTCCCAAGAGGGAACTCAAGTTCATTAACAGAGATGCAAAATATTTGCAGGAGAGTATTTCATTTATTTTATTTGTGTTTTTTGTGTGTTGCAGCTCTGTTGTAAAGGCGATTAGATCGCAAGCAAACAAAGTGTCTCTCTATTATCTAAAGCAGCTGATGTGAGGCCTAAATTGACCTGGTGAGGTTGACAACTAAAATAAAAAAATCCATCTGACTGCAATTCAGAGTCATAAAGATGACTGATAATAAAACATGTCAAAAATACTAATACATGTAAAAAATACTAAAATACTGGATACATCAGTTATCCAGGGGGGATTCGAACATTACTGTACATGTGCCATTCAGAATTTTTTAACACGTCTTCTAGTATTACATGTAACACCAAATGCATGTTTGAATGTTCCACCCAGGAAAAAGGCCTCTTCTGGACTAAAACTTAAAACATTTTGGTTAATGACTATCATCAGCTCTGCACACAGTCGGGGAAACAAACCCAAGAGAACATTACTTGGTTGACTTGATAGATCGGAAACCAATTACACTAAAACACAAACCTAATTGGAAACCTGCAAAACAAAGAAAAAAAAGGGAAACCTGAAAAGCCTTAAGGGAAAAACAAACCCTGCAGACGCAGTCAATTAATTGTTATAATGTGCGATACAAGTAAGTTTTCTTTCTAGACTGGCCTACTTTATAAATCGATTTCAGATTTTATGATGGGCTTGTCATCGTTCATTATATGACAAAGGCAGGGCTGCAGATGTGTGTGAGCTGCCATCACAGACGAGGACTGGATGACTAGTTTGTTGACGTTTGCATGTTTGTTTGGTCAGATGGGTTTCTGATGTGCACAACAACACCGTGACTGGTTTAGGACGCCAAGATACTCCATTAAATGATTTAGTTCACTGCTATGAAACTTTTGAAAGGTTTTATTGTGTTTGTACTGCTTGTGTTACTGGTCCTGTGTTTAAGTGCATCACTAATGGTCTGCCTTCTTTTGATTGATTGTACAAATATCCCATTTTGAAGTTTAGAGACCAGAAGAGCTCCTGAGCTCCTTTATTTTCCTCTTGGACTATGTGTCTGTGTGCTGATGTTACTGTATTTGATGCATTTTTTGTTTCATTGTTGTCTGCTGCAAGCCTTTTGGTTAGTTTCCCTGCTGTGGATTGAAGAAGTTATCCGCAGATCTAACAAAAAGATGTTAAAAATGTAGACAAAATTCCAGAGAAAACCAGAGACAAAATTCACTTACGGGGTAAAACCTCACCTTCAGCCTAGCTGCCAGAGGAAATTTCTACAAACCACAAATAAGTTACACTTCATACTGATCATATAAACGTTTCCGGAGCGACATAAAGGGTGGAACAGATGGTGAATGGCATAAAACATAGGGAAGATACCTGCCAAGCTGCAGGCTGCTGTTTGAGACCCACAAACAACAAAACTGGTTGTGATGTAGCCGGTCATTGCTGTGTTTTCAGCGTTTGTTTCAGCACCAGATGTGGGTGGTTTGTATCAACCTGTCACTAGCATATTTTAGGGATAAGATGTGGTTGTTTTAGTGAGAAATAGCTCATTTTCTTGCTGAAAGAGCGGCACAAAAAGCAGTTGATTTTTACTGACACTATACTGTCTTTCTTGCTGGAATAGCAGCATGAACAACAGTTGGTTTTTACTGAGAAATCACGGCTTTTTTTGGATTTTGCCTTTATTCAGATAGTTTAAGACAGTTTAAGTGTTAAAGTGGAAGAGAAAGGGGTTGATAAGCAGCAAAGGGCCGCAGGCTGGAGTCGAACTCGCGGTCCCTGCGGTGAGGACACAGCCTCTGTAAATGGGGCGTCCGCCTTACTATTTACGCGACTGAGTGCCCCCAAAACAGGCACTGAAAGCCAAAACCTTTTCTAACCATAAACAAGTGGTTTATGTGCCTAAACATAACCAGACGTTAATCACAGCATTAATGAAACACAAAGTTTCAACAGATTCTCGACATAATAACACGCAAATCTAAAAATATCTGTGGTTTTCAGAACATTTTTTCTAGCGATTTGTAAGTGAGAGGAAATTTCTTGCAGTGTTTTACAAAAGACAAAATAATACAAATTTAAAAAAACAGAATTTGATTCAAGAACACTGTTCGACCTATTTTGTAAACTGTGATTAAATTTGCTTCTGATAAACTTTTATGTTTCGGTAATGTAGCAAGTATTCCAAAAACAACCCAAATCCTCCTGAGAAAGCTCTGACAAACCCCCCAAATCTGAACTGTAAAATCCTCAGAAACACACAAAATGCTTTGCAACATCGTGCTTTATCTACGAAGTCTGGAGACTTTAATCTGCTGTATTTTACAAATGTAATATTGACACTCTGCAGAATCTTAACGCATCTACTAGACTGGTGTTTTCACTTTTCGTGGCTTGAGACAAACATCTAGACAACCTGAATTTAGTTCACAGATAATCAAAAAAGAGGCTTTTACTATTATTGCTATAATTACTGCTTATTGTGTACAGCAAAATTGCAGCATGATTGGGCCCAACCCCATTTGTACTCTGTGGGAGGATAAAGGACAGGAAAACAGCGAGAAACAATAGATGCTGGTAGATTAGACGAGCCTATTCTATTCTCCAGCATCCTTCATTTGCCTCCCTGTGGTTTTCTGCTGCACGAGGTATTGTTTCACTTCTTCCTGTGATTACTGATAGATCTACGTTTATTTTTTCTCATAGGTCCTTTAAAAGTTTCTTGTGAAAAGTCTAGTTCAATAAATACGTGAAACAAACTGTGAAGTGAAATAACAGTTAGTCTGAGGAAGGGGGGCAGTCACTATGAATGGAGGCGTGGTAAGACAACAGACTCAATGCTCCACTGGAGCACACACACGGTGACTGAAATGAGGATAGACAGAGGGGGATGCTGGGAGATGTAGTTGACTGGCTTGGAGAAGCATGCAGCTCACTCGATTTTTAAAAAGGGCAGAACCCACCTTCTCCGCTCCCCGGGCCGGCCTCTGTTATTATCTCCATTAGAGAATTTAGCCCAAATACTGCACACAAAACCCAGAATTAGTGCCGCGAAAAAGGTGGACAGAGAGAGGGACACCGGCCCAGACACAACCAGTCTGAACATCAACCCGTAACACAACAGACATGCACACTCAACATGGCGCCAAAACAAAGAAAATAAAGAAGTAAAAAAAGGGCGGACAGAAAAGAGAAAAAACACAATATGTACTGATGATGGTATTAACCCTTAAAGTGTGTTTGGCAACACATTTAACATTTACAGCACCAAGTAGGAGCTTTATGGAGCTCCTACTCTAAACATCAGTGGCCTGAACCAGGTGAATAATGAACAGTGCAGTTCAACAATGAAAATGTAAATCTTGAGCAGTGGATGGAGTCGTTTCTTTAGAGTTTGTACTCAATTTAAAGGGATCGGTCGGATTTTTTTGAAGTGGGGTTGTATCAGGTATTTATCTAAAGTCAGTTTATTACCCACAGTGATTGGCGTTCGGCATGCCCCCAGTTTGTAAAACAGGGAGGAGTACCACCACGAAAGCTGAGCAATGTACTGCTGTGGAGGGTCAACAACAAAACAGATTTTAGCTACCTAAAAAACAATCAATAACAGTTTAAGTGGACGCTATGTTGCGGATATTTTAATCACTTTACCTTTCTGTCAGACAGCCACTTTCTTTCATCTTTCATCTTTCCTACGAATTAGTGCGACTGTGCCGTGCGCTGTATTACGCAACTGTTCAGGTCAGAAAGTCAAACTTTCAGTGACTTTTTGAAAATTGTGAATACGACAGCTACGACAAAATGCTGTTCAGTGTTGAGTTAAGAGGACGCCTTTATGTGCCAAAGTGAACAAAAGCACTTGAGAGATGTCGGGTTTCTATTAACCCTCAAATTGCACAAACTGAACTTAGAATATAAAATACACCTAATGGAAACACATCAATTAAAATAAAAACAAACATCCCATTTACTGCAAAAAAAGTTATAACACTCACATGAGGCGGTATTCCAGGCGAATCAAAAAAGCCATATTTCGCATCACTGCGGTGGAAACACTTCTTTCACTTCTATAGGTCACATGATGCTATGGCTATGTTTGTCAGCAGGAACCGGCTCTCTCAGGCATGATGCAGCAGGCGCTACAGGAGGTGTTACTGCATCACATAACTTCAAAGGTTGAGCGAAACATCTGGAAATTTTGAATCCACAATTCCTCTGCGAAATCGTGGACAATCGATGCCCAAAAGTCCCTCATATGTGGCCACTCCCACATAAAAGGGGCTCGCCTTTCCATTATTGCTCCCATAACACGCCTATGATGCCTTTTGTTTCAGTCTGATCGCACAACAACACTTTCTGACCAAAACAGCTGACGTTTTTGAAGTGGCTTAAATAAATGTTGCTGCTGCCCCAGTCCACAGCAGTACATTTCCTGGTGGTACCTCTGCGACAGTCTGCTTCTCCAAACAGGGAGCGTACAGACCGCCATCTACTGTACGTAACATGCTGACTATAGATAAGTTCCTCACTCCAAAATATCCAAACTGTCTCTTTAAAGCATGAATCTTGTTTTGGGCAAAAAAACACATTAAAATAATCATGATACACAGTAGAACACTTCATTAAAAAAACTGAGATTATCATATTTTTCGTATTTCTTTTTGTTAAAATAGTAAATGACCTTCAAAAAGGGAGGGAACACTCAACAATAGGAGCCACCACACAAGCAAGCAAGGACAAAACACATGAAAGGACATAACTCCATTCACTGAGGACGGATCTTTCTGTGAACGTCTTTCATAGGACATAAATGGAACGACACTGACACATTTATCTGGTAAATGCAGTTTAAGAGGACAGAGCATCCTTCTTGTGGTAAGGATGTGCAGATGCCACACCACTAACAGTCACAGAAGAATTATTTAAATGTGTGCGTCACAGCGCATCAAAAAGACTCCCACCAGTCACACAGAGCGGGATGGTGAAGGAACGGAGGGGAAGACGTGGATAAACACGAACCACACTACAGGTGTGTCTTCTATCTTAGTCCTATGCTCAGAAACAGGGTGTAAGATAGGTACAGGTCACTTCAAGGATAAAGAAATGCCTAGTCAGGGGGCTAAAGCAAGCTGTCACAGCAGACATAACATACCCGGGCTGTCAGGGTCATCTGAACGACAAAGACAAAACACATCAGAATCAAAGGAACAGAACAGTTTCTATGGCAGCTATTCCACGTGGAGTGGAGCTATTGAGTTAGATTACCATGCTTCACCTGGTTTTTCTCTCGGTGAAAATCCAGCACAAACAGAACTCATATAAGCCTCTTAAACTTCAATCAATAAATATTAGATAGTTTAATAACTCTGGTCCCAAGTGCAGTTTTAGTCCCTGTTAGAGTAAAGACTTAATAAATAGTAGAATGTAAACATTAGCTGAATTTGGGGGGGGGATCACAGGGTACCTCATGATACGATACACGATCCACAATACCGATATTATCATGATATATATGATCTTGATATACTGCAAGAAAATCTTATAATGATACATCACAAAATATGTCTAACTAGAGAATATAAAATAGTCGTAAAACGGTCAAGTGCAGGATTTCTAAATTTATTCACTGCAATTTAGTGTCAGTTTCACAGAATTTGACACAGACTGAGATAAAACACTGAACATAAAGTGCATAAAGTCTTAGCATAGTGTCTTTTGACTTTAACTGGTCAATGTCCAAGTTTTGTCAGACAGTTCTTACATACTGCAAAGTCTTTGTCGAGTTTGTTTGTCCCTTCAGTGTTGTGGAAGCCGAAATGTATCCATACTTTGGATTTAAATGAGGCTGGGGGATCTCCTAGTAAACTTTTCGCTGCGCCGCTGTCCGCCATTGGCGCTCTGTAAACTTCCTCTTATTCGGCCAGTCAACTTCTGTCCAAATTTCACTCATTAAAGTGTGAAGCGCCCCTGGGAGGAGTCATAAAGTGGCGACGCCGGCTGACAAACCAGCATGGACATCTGTTTAAAGTGCTGTATTTTATTAATTGAAATATCGATATTTGGCGCCAGCATATCGATTCTCGTATTGCACGAAGAAGGATGACAATTATCGCCATATTGATTTTTTGTCCCATCCCTAGCTGAGACTGCAGGTGGATTCACTATAGGAGTACTGTGCACATGTGAGCCGAGACAGGTATCAGTACCCAACAGTAGCTTTTTTTTTTGGTTTTGCTTTCTCAGGGGTGACGTAGCGGACCAAAAACAAATTCTGCTCCTCTGCTCTTTTGTAATGACACACAGAGCTAATATTTTATCTTTGTCTGTCCGTCTATGTGTGTTTATGTGTGTCTGCATGTCTTGCAGTGATACTAAGCAGTTACTAAATAATATATAAACTCTATAGACCCAATGCTGAAATTACTGCACCAGATCAGGACCGCAGTGATGGTTTTGGCTAACTGGGAAGCTGACTGGGCAGGCGACATAGTAGGAAACGGAGTGGGTGACTGAGGTCCATGGCTGATGGAGCAAGCGATGGAGCTGGTGACAGAGGTTTGAAGCCAATGAAGCGGGCGATGGAGGTCTGTGGCCTACGGAGCGGGCTACGAAGTGGGTGACGGCAAAATCGACATCTGTGGCTGATGGAGCAACCAACAGAGCAGGCGAGGAAGGTCCGTGGTCAGTCTCCCAGCCTTGAGGCGCGTCCGTCTCTTGTCTGGAGTTGAGCACGACAGCTCTGCAGAGCTCCGCTGCCTCGGAGGTCCAAGCCTGGCTACCAGGATTCGAGGCGTTTTTTGGCAGTTCTGCCTCTTGGCTCAACCCAGCGTTCTCAGATATTGAAATATGACAACGGCGGATTTAACGCAAATTGGTACACAGTTGTATCAACGCAATTTGGTCTGTAACCTCAAAAATACAGCATATTTTGGTACCCAGCCCAATTTAATTTATGTTTAGGTTTCTATGCTTGCGTACCTGCAAATCTTGATATCATCATCTGAGTCCTTATTAAAACCATATATCCTGCAGTTGGTTAGGACTGGAAACATACTGAGACATGTCTCGTCATGTTTATCTGCTTCCAAATGATACCTGAGCACAACCTGGTGCCAAAGTTTGTATGAATATATTGTATAATTAATAAGGAAAAACTGCAGATGAGAAAGAGTTGCTCATCTCTATAAATGAAGACCAAACTGCACAATGAGTCTGTTTTTGACTGGATTTTCCTGCTAAGAGAGAGAAAAACTTTGTTTCACACATTCTCAATATTCTCCTATAAAATAGTGCCATACCCGTTTGGCAATCCAGCAGGAAGAAAGTCAAGCTATAAAAACAGATTTACAAACCTGCTTGCTCCATTTCCTCCTCAATATCAATATTGAAATATTCTTTTAACCCAACAAATAATTTAGAAAACAAACAAAACACAAAAAGGAAGAAAAGGACAAACAGTAAATGAATTTATAAGAATACTCAAGTAAAAAAAAAAGAATACAAATATTTTACTTTACTGTTTGTGTGTCTAATAGTTTATTTATTTATTTTTAATATATGACCAGTTAGGGCATTTTGTTGATCATTATAATTTATTAATTTAATTATAATTAATTTAAGTATATTAAAGAGGAGATATGAGAGGATCCAAATTATAGTATTTGAGTGTAATCTAAATTAAAATAGCAAAAATAGAAAAAAAATCTCTTGATGAAAAGGTAAACAGTTGCAAACATGAAGCCAGTGATGAAAAAATATTAAATAAACGGGTAAGGAAAACAAAAAATGTTGACAATAATGGCACTAAATCTTTTTCTTTGTCACCTCTCCCTACTGTACTGGTTTCAAAACCACACTGAACAACTAGGACAGACAATACGATGACAGAAAACACAATTTCAGGAGCAAACCGATGTAAGAGTGGTCACGTCAGCTGTGTAGTCGTACCTTTTAGACTGGGGAAAGGCGTTTTCTCCCTCGCTGCCTTGTTTGGAAGGGCAAGGTTGGAAAGACTGAAACTGGTGCCGTGGTTCTTGTACAGGTTGCCTGTAGTGGGAGTGATAACAACAGAATTAGACGACCGGATAGATTTTAGATTAGATTTTGTTTATACTTTAGCAGTGCTGCCTCATTTTACTACGCTTGCATGATGTGGTAGTTCAGGTAATTCGAAAAAGCTAGATTTTTACAAAACTGCAATGGAAACACTTTTTTGGCTTTTATAGGTCACATGATGCTATGTCTATGTGCTTGTCAGTAGGAACTGGCTCCCTCATGATGCAGCAGGAGCAATAAGAGCTGTTATTACATCGCATAACTCTTTAAAAGTTGAGCGGATAATCTGGAAGTTAAGAATCCACAATTCCTCTGTGAAATCATTAACTATCACCTCCCAGAAATCCCTCACACATGGCCATTACCATGCATGCTTAACACGCCTACATCGCCTTCGATTGAAAATAATGGCGGCTAATGTGGCGTCTGCAACAGAAATAAACCTGCTAATGTTTTGAACATCCATCACCACGCTTCTTTGAATGTTATCATGAGAAGAGAAGTCGCAGAACATCACTTAATCTCGCAACTGAGTTCTATCAACATTAAAAAATATCACTCAAGTTTTGCACAAATGTGTAATGAAAACCCGCCTAATGTTTAAGTGTAATTGGTCTAAGTTTGAGAGAGAGAAAGAGGGGCTTCTCTCTCCCTCAATCCACTTCTGTGTTCTTTGTGTCTATGTTGGAGGGCCGTACAAAAATGACAAAGTACAATCTGTAATCCAAGCAACAGCCCAAAGGCCAGAAAAATCTGCTGAATGACCACAAATCAGCAGAGATGTCTTAGAGATGGTGAGATGTAGGAAAGTTTATTTCATTACACAGTTAATTTAGTAATCACACAAAGCTGCTTGAAAATCTTCAAAGTGTCCATTTTAGTGCAACATTCACTTTCCTTTTAGCTGTTTTTGATCTTCGCCAACTCAATTATCTGGCTTGTTAGCTGCTAAGTGCTCGACTGTGTTCACCAGCCAGATTCTAAATTTGTCTGTCAGCTGCTCTGTGCTGAGCAGGAAGCGTAAACTGGTTATGCTTTATGGCTTTTCTGGAGAAACAGCTGTCTGCTACAACCATAAACAATATTGCAGTGTTATCAGAAACACAGTATAAATGTTATGATAAGGCAACATCAAGCTCACTCTCATGTAGGCAGCTACACCCGCTGCACACTCTGGATTTGAATTTATTTCTTAATTTGTGAGGGGGCATGTTCAAGCTTTAAGTGAGTCTTAAAGAACACATACAAAACACTTGGTCTAAATATCTACCAGTTTTGATCCTCAGACTGCCATCCACATAAATTAGCCAACTTTTACAAGCTGGAATTAATAATAATAAATAATAAAAAATAAAATAAAATTCAGATATTCTTACTTGCAAAAGACATGAGTCCTCCAAATCCATCATTGCTGCTGTTAGAAATGGTGGAGTTTGGCGAGCTGTTGCGGGAGTCTCCCTCCCCATCAGACTCTCCGGGGAGCCTCAGGCTAGAGGGACGTAAAGGACGCTGCACCCTAAACAAAACGACCAAAAGACATTACCGTGTGCCACAGACACAGGAAAACAAATATACAACATGGGAAACTCTGTAGCATTCACACCAAATCACATCACACCACCACAGATTCAAGACCACCATGAATGGACAGAGTACTGTGACTTTCTGGGTTGGAGAGATCATTGCATGGTGGGTCAGAGAGCCCGTTTGAATGATGGTGATACATTCATTCAAATGATGAACAAGTTTAACACACTTGTTGCCATTGAGGTTCTGGTTGAATCGAGGGGTGTATGACTCCACTTGCTCCTCTGCATCAGGATCATCCTCTGAGGGGAAGCCATACTGAGGCTCAAAGTACGGGTTGTCATACTCCTGCTTTTTGTTGTTTGGGTCCGCCAAGCCGCCATCAGCTGGAGGTCTGAGGAACGGCTGACCGGCCAATCCGGTGACCGGGTTCTGCAGAGCGGCACCAGCTGACGCTTCAATTTCAGGTAACTCCCCTTGCTCCTGAAATAAAACAGCACACAGATTCAATAAATTGAAATATTGTTCTAACTTCTTTCATTTTAATTTAACCCTTTGAAACTTCAAACTGGCTTGATTTCTTTAAAAACAGAATCAGGAAAAAGTCAATGAGATACTTTAGAAATGGCCCAAAAATGTATATTATAATTAATATTTTTAAAAAGCTGCAAGAAGGAACTTTTATATCTAAGAAATTACCAAGAATTAAGCCTAAAAAAGAAAAGTAAGAAAAAAAGAATGAAAATAAGAAAAAAAAAAGAAAAAAAAATTACCTGGAAAATAAATTTAATAATAAATCTATTTAATCGAGTATAAAATGTCGTGAATTTAAGTCTATCTAAATCTATGAGTGAATTTAAGTTTTACAGTAACTGGACGGATCACACACCTGGTTGACTCCCTGGATGATCGTGCTGGGACTCGAGCTTGCAGTTGTGCTGGAGCTCGAGCGAAGAGGTTGTCCATCAGAAGGTTCTGCAGGTCCGTCCCCGCTCGATGGACCATCGGAGCCCTGACCTTCCCTGAACTCATGGAAATCCTGAAATGTAATCTCGCTAGGGTCTCCTAGTGCGGCGTGGGTAGGTGGGTCCAAGCCTAAGAGGTCAGGGTCAAATATTAAAGGAGAGTGGATCATACATATATTGCCAATTTTGTAATGAAACAACAACTTACTTGATGTGTCTCCCTGGATGTCACCTTGGATCATCTCACTCACGAGGTCTCCGAGTGAGGAATAGGACGAGCTGGAGTCATCGTAAGCTTCACTGTCACTACCACTGCAACAAATAAAATGTGTTATATTTTAAGGCTATATCACCATATTTTTAAATGTCCTTTAAACTAATGTCAACTACTAAAATAAAAAAATACATTGAATGCACTGCAGTTAAAATTAAGTTAAATAAAGTAGCTACTGTCACATAATAAAGTTGAATACACTGTTATAAAAACATTTTTATTTAATATAGTTATAAGAAAGTTAAATGCAGTACTTTTATAATGGCATTTTAAAAAGTATTGTTATAATTAAATAAAACAAAGTGGGACCCATGGTGGCTTTATTTTGAAGGACCTGGTTTGTCTCAGGCAGGACGTGTCGATATTTTTTTGGTGGACCTGAAGCTCACGGACAACAGCTGGATGTTAGCATTTGCAGAAAGTTAAACAGATACTATGAGGATTCATCCACTGTGAGCAGGCAACAAACTAACAGTTCTGCAGTTCAAATATTACTAATATTTCCAAGTCGCAGTGGTGCTTTGTGGTCACAAAATGTGGAGCTCTGTAAATATAAACACAGTCCTCACCTGCTCACACCACTGCCACCACCGCTCATTAAGTTGGACTGTTACCGCAGTGCTGTTAAACGTGAAGATTTATTCTCTGTAAGATGGACTCAAACTAACAGCTCTCCAGTTCATATATTAATAGTATTTGTAAATCGCAGTAGTGCTCCATGTTAGCAAAATGTTACTAAATAGTCAAAGTCTGGAGCTCTGCAAAAGCACTGCTCCGTGTGTGTGTCTGTAAGAGGCGGAGAGCTGTAGGAGAAAGCGAGAGTAAGAAAACGTGGGTGGCTTATAAAAACGATATTTATGCTTGATATTCGCGATATAGTCATTTCATATATCGCACGTGGAACAAGCCGCGATACATCGAGTAAATTCAACATCACCCACCCCCGACTCCACTAAACAGATGAAACTGTTACGCTGAAAAGGATTCTTACCTGTCCGTGGGGTCGGACTCGTTGCCCTCATCCTCCAAAGGACCGGCCATAGCTTCAACCAGCTGAGAGCTCCCATCATACACTCGGTAGACCACTGGCTGCAGCTGGTGAGCGTACCACTTGGGCTTGTCCCCGATTAAGGAGGGGTCAAACACATCTGAGACACAAGTGTGCAGAGTATCATGTTACCTTGGTGCATAAAGAAAAGATACAGACTACTAAAGTGCAAACCGAGCCTCACTGTTGTGTATCCTCTGGAAGGCGAGGTTGGTGGGGTTGAGAGCCCATTCTCCATAAAACTCCACTGCCTGCGTGTGAGAAAGTTTTTCTGCAAACGCGGAGCGTCGTGGCCGAGATGCAAGGAAAGAAGATGACTGAAAAGCCACCACGGGTCGGGGGAAGAGGCGCAGGGTGCGAGTGTGCATCTGGAACCCCTGGAGAACATTTGGCGAGTTGAAGAACCGGACCATGGCGACCCTGTAAAAATGGTAAAGAAGGTAAGTTCAGCTGAATGTGCACCTGTTTTCTTCATGTTTTGTTTTTTCAATTATGCCTTTATCATTTTCAAAATTTAACATTATTATACAGAAAAAATA